>NW_016157265.1:84675-116436 GCF_001687245.7 Rhagoletis zephyria | reverse complement strand
ACAGCTAAGTAAATAGACCCTTTTCCAGCCTGTACACGAATGCATTTGAGCTCTACTGAATCAATGTGTGGAAGACTAACTTCTTCAGATGGTATTGAAGAGTCTACAGCGAAGAGTACGCCACCGCCGATTCTGTCCTCCCTATCTTGTCTATAGATATGATAATTATTTGGAAGAATCTCTGAATTGAAAATGTGAGGTTTCAGCCAAGTTTCAGTAAAAGAAAGAATATTATAATTACATTCAAGGCCTTTAAAGTATAAGTTCGTTAATTTAGTATTTAAGCCTCTTACATTTTGGTAATAAATACTTAAAGCAGATTTAATAATTAGTTTTTTGATTCAGTGTTATGACGGGGAATATTAGCTAAGTTATTTACTTTTTTGAAACGAACGAAAGCTCCGGGGGGCCAACAAGAACTACTAAGCAGCGCATTAGAATTATCTAAATTTACGTCAATTTTAAACGAAGCAATATTTCTTTCGTAATTAAAATTAAATTTTCTGATGCTTAAGTCGACAGTTGTAATTTTTGATGAGATGCAAAGCTTTATATCGTCTTCGGTAGTGTCTCTCGAAAATCTAGAAACAAAGATTGACTTCTTTGGCGGAACCTCAACTAGTTTCCTCGTATCATACTGGACTACCGGTGGAGGGGGTTAAGTTTCTGCGTTAGTAGTTGAGGATAGGGAAGGCGGTGGAGGCTTTGAAGATGATGCCACCACTTCAATGGGGGAAGGGGAAGATACTTCAGGCTCTTTATTATCCGAAGCAGATTTCGTTACACGGTCTGTTGAGGCTGAGGATTCTGGTGGAGGTGGAGGGCACGGAGAGGATAAATTAATTAAGTCCGTCGGAAGATTATTCTGACGTCCAACGGCAGCAATTTCCGTAGATGGATTATGAAGACGCTTACGTTTAGACACACGGATATCCTTAACAGATTGCAAGGTATCTAAGCATTTGAATGATTTAAACATATTTTCATAATGCTTAAATTTTTCTGTCAGTACCGACAATTCTCTTCCTATTTCTGTAAAACCATTTCTGGTTTGCCTAAACAGCTTGAAAAGATCAACTTCGGTTGACCTACACTTTACGCAAGACCAGCGAAGGCCCTTGCCATCATTAATAGCGTCCAGAATTCTTCCCGTCAAACCAGCACATTTCAGATGGTAAATACCATCACACAGCCAGCACGATAAGTAGCGTTCAGAATCGCTTTTAATTTGGCAAGTATCAAGATCACACTTCATATTGAAAGATTTATGTAATACACTCGTTAATAAAAGACAAACAAAATAAATTATAACAATTAAGGAGCTGATGTAAATAGCTTTAAATAAATGTAGCGAACAGTTTGAGTATCACTGTAATTATGACACTTAATAAACGCAACGCAAACAGCTGTGACAAGAATTACTAGAAGAAGTAAACAAAAAGAGTAGAACAAATGTGCAAAAACAAAATGAAAGTTAACTACAAAGGATACAACAACAATGATAGCAACAAATGACTCGGCAAAATTAGAATGTATGCTAGTGAAATTTAATTAAATTTACTTTAATATAAAACCAATAACTTTCACTTAGCTTCAATTATTTCACACTCTGATGCTCATAAGCACTTTTTATCACTACTTTAACACAGAATTAGCACAATGAACTTAGTAAGTAGAAAGCCAAAATCAGAGCACAATAAAGTACAACCTTACACAGCTTGACGTTTGCTTTTTTTTGTATAGCACATAATTAGCTCTATATTTAACCGAGAAATGAAAACAATCGAACTGCTTGGTTCTGAAATATAAGCATTTAAAGGAGTGTCGTTACGTGACAAAAAATGGAAGTAGATTTTTTCTTTTCTTACAAAATCGCAAAACTCTGCGAATTGTGGATGGCTATTTTCATGAAACTTATTTTAATATAATTTGGAGCAATTCTAGTTATTTTTAGAGTTTTTTGAATTAATGCAAGTTGATTCAATTTTCGTTTACAACCCCAAGTGTGAAACGTCACGTGACATAAATTTCCATCGTATAATTTTTGTTAATATTGCTTTTAAATGAATTTTTAACGCAAATAAAACATGTATTTTATGTAGAATATACTTTATATTTTGACTTCAGCGCCAATTCAGGGTGAATTTGTTGGAAATCTATGATTTATTATGTTTCAACTACATACGCCAAATTCGAACCAAATCGGACCATAAATACGGTTTTTCGAAATATCTCAACCTTGGCGCCACCTAGGAAGACCATTTTACGCAAACATGATTCTACTTATATGGCCAGTATATATTTTAAAAAGCATACAAATCGGCCCGTAAAGCCGTTAGATATAAGACTTTTACTTTTTTTGTCACGGTGGACCTTCCGATGGAAACACCCATATAGGTCCATAAACTCTTTGTATTGCTTTTTCAATAAATCATGTTTGTCTAATTTTCTTTCTAATGCAAAAAATCGTCGCTTAGCAATTATTTCAGAATTTCCGAGTTTGTTTGGATTATTCTTGTATGGAAGTGCCACACAAAATTTATTATCTTTTGAAAGCTTTGTATTTTTATTAAAGTTACTTTCACAATTTTTTTCGTCTTCTGTGAAATATTTTTTCTGAGTGTCGACTTCTTCAAGATCCCAAAACTTCCTTAACTGGTTATCCAAACTTTCACTATTGTAGGTTAGCACTCCACAATGACTGGGAGATAATTTGATATATGCTTTTCCTCCAGCCAGCCATCCTAAGGCACTATTTTGAAAAACTAACTCTTGATTTTTTTTATTTGCCCACATTTTAGTAGTCAGTGATAAATTTCTGCTCCAAGCAATACATCAATCTTGCTTGAAGTATCAAATTTCGGATCGGCCAACTTTATTCTACTTAGTTTTTCCCCACTTTCTATTTTAGTAGATTACAATTGTGAAATAATTTTTTCCACCACCAGTGCTTCAATCTGTGTTTGGTATTCTATTACTTTTGATTTCATTTTTATAAGCACTCGTTCCTGTATATTGGAAATATTTTGTCCGATACCTTCTGTAGTTGTTTTTTTATTCTCAGTTTTTAATTTTAGTTTATTTTTTTAATTGCTTTGTTATTAAATTCACTTGGGATCCATTGTCTATCAACGCCCTGGTATTAATGAATTTTCCTTCGGAATTTTTTATTTCAATTATGGCTGCAGATAAAAGTATATATTTATTTTCATTTAAATTTTCACTATTCACTGTACTAGCCATCGTGTTTGTATCTCTGTAGAGCATCCAATAATGCTCTAAATTGCAAACGCGACAGTTTCTGAAGCTGCAATTTTTAAGTGCATGTCCACCATTTAAACACTTTTTACACAAATTTTCGTTTTTAATGATCATCCATCTTTCTTTAATGGATAAGTTTTGAAATTTTTTACACTGATTTAAATAGTGCGGCGTTCCGCAATCTATTTCACATTTTGTTTCGACTATAATATTACTCTGATTTATATTTTTCTCGAGTTTTTTCGTTGTGAATGCATTTTTTTTTGCTTCTAATGCGAAGAACTCTTTTTCAAGAAATGGCAATAATGAATCTAGTATCGGTAATTCCTTAGAATCTTTTAAAGAGGATTCATATTTCATTCTCAGGGAATCATCTAGTTTTCTTACAACCAAAAAATTAAGTATTGCTTGAAGGACTTCTTCTACTGATAATTTAGTTGCTTTTAATGCTTGAACGCATTTTTCAATAATTTCCTTAAATTTTTTCACACTATTGGCAGTTGAATTTGTAAACGGTGCATCTACCAAATTTTTTAAGTAAATATTGGTTATTACCCTCTTATTATCAAAACTTCCTTTTAACAAATTTCACGTTACTAAATAATTTTCTTCTGTAGCTGGAAGATTTTCTCTTATCGTTGCCAAGCCCACATCCTTTCAATTTAGATTTTAGTATGCACATTTTTTGCACTGTAGATATAATTTCGGAATCAACTAATTCATGAAATAGTTCCTTGAACATATTCCATTTCGTATAATCCCCATAGAAGCAAGGAATTTCAATTTGGGGGAGATTGAAAGTTCTTATTCTGACTTTCTCCTCTACTTTTTTGTCGCATTGCTTCTATGCGGCAGCGAGTTAAGTTCTTTGCTTAACCGTCTGAATTTGTCAGTAAGTTCATCGTCCGAATGAACTTCAAGATATTGGAAAAACAATTCTTTCGCCAGATTTGAACACTAATTTACTTCTTCTGGATTTCCTGTTCCACATGAAGTGCCTCAAAGTTTTCTTCCAAATCGCTTATTGTGAATTCAAACTTTATTTGAAGAATGGAGTTTCTATTTCCATCATCTTTTCTAACTATCTCCTCCGTATTTTTTAGTTTCCATAGATTTACGGATCTCATGACTTAAACGAATTAACTCCCTAACCTTTAGGACATATTTTTCAGCGAAATGTGGGTTCCGCGACATTGTTGCCGACGGTTCCCCAAGTTTCCTGACATTTTCTTCCAGCATTTGGGGCAGGTGAGTTACACGCAGAGTCAAATCATCGACCTGTCCCCTAGTCATTGGAGTTGATTTCAGGTTTACTAAAGCGTTATATAAACCCTCAATCTCACTCCCAATGACTTGCTGGCTGAAAATAGTTTTATCCATTTTTTTAAGTAAAATTTATTAAAATTTTATGTTTCTAACAATTTTAACTTTTAATAACTTTTTTTCAATTACGCGTTCATCTCAGGGGTCACCAATGTTCCAAGCTGGGCGAGGGAGAAGAACTAAGACTAACTGCTCTGCTGGTTTAAGTGCAACTGACTCCACACTATGTGGAGCGTTTATTTATAATACAGATCTTACATTTAGACTTAATTCTACGTTACATGTTTGTATGTACAAATGTAGTATGTATTAATATGTACATATGTGATAATATGTGTGTACGTTGGTACACATACATATTTTTTATTTAAAATTTTTATTATCTAATTATTCGGGTGTACATCTTTCGTACATACATATGTACATATGTATGCACATATTTATGTAGTTTGTGATCTCTTTGTACATGTGCATATACTAGGTTTGTTCCACACGAGCCCGGGTGCCCAAAACAGCCCAGAAGCGATCCTCACGCTAGAAAAATGGGTAATAGAGAGCGAATACGTTCCACTTTTGGATCGTAAATGTCTTCTTCTTTGTGCACGAAACAGTCCGGACTTTTTTCCGTGCACAAATGTGCAACTAGAATTTCCTGACTGAAACCGAACTCGTTCGAAAATGACCAGACTTGTACCAAGTACAAAACGTTTTATTCCTGCCCGGTTTTATTTGACTTCGACAATTTAATACAATAAAATACACAAAATATTATAAATTTTATTTGGGTATATTGTAAACCATTCAAGCGAGTACATGTTCAATTATACCAAACCTGTTAATTAACGAGTAATAATCATAGTGATTATTAATTAAAGCATGTTTTGTTTTGGATTGCTGTTTAATGATTAAATACCAATATTAGCACCTTTTAATGATTAATAGTTAATTACAGATTGTTAATTGATTCATAAATTTTAATTATATGATTATTTTGTTATTTTTGATCATTCATAAATTTATTTTATTAATTTCAATTATCAATCAACAAGCCAAACTATGGACAAAAAATAAGAATATTTAATAACTGCATGAATTATTTATTTATTTTATTGTCATCCAAATCACAAATTTTAAGCGTTAAAAGTATTTATTTTAACTAATATTATTAAAAAATGAAAAATATAGTATTTATTGTACCTTAAAGCTTTTACTTCCAATGACATTTAACGAAAAATGCATTTAAATTTATGTTCGAAAGTTTGAAATATCTATGTATTTATTTTTCCTTTTATTTAATACTCAAAAAAATTAACACTAATGATTGGCAAATCTACGGCTGCTAAATAAAAATGTGTAATATAATAAAGTGTACTTAATCAAACGTTTTTTATTGTATATTCATGAATTCATTTTTTTTTGTGACCCCCAAAGTAGTGGTTTCGGTCCATAATTGGACTAGTATTTTTCTGTCTTTTTTGAACTAGTATGAGACTGACCTGACAACTGCTATCTCGTAAGACATCCCCATGTTAAAAATACCAGTTAATTGCATGGAAAAAGATAGTTGGCTGACTAGTTGGGCATGCGGTACACACTAGTTTTGAGGTAGTTTAAAACTGGTACATTTGACTTGCTCTGATTAACGCTTATTTCCCACTCACTGTGAAAAAGTCACCGATCATGATTATTTGCTCATCACTATGTAGTAGATATTACCATTTACTTGCTACTCCAAATAATTCGATACTAAGTGTCTTCTATGAGTTATAATATGAACAATACGTATGTCATGCTTTCGAATATACCGGAGCTCAATATGTAATGAGTTTTTTGTTTTTATACCCGAGCGCACTTGTGCAAAAGGGTATATTAACTTTGTTCACATAACGGTTGTTTGTAACAGCCAAAACGAATCGAGATAGATATAGACAAATGGGTACATAAATGCTCAGAATGAATAGAGAAGTCGATTAAGCCATTTCTGTCTGTCCGTCCGTTCGTCCGTGTACACGATAACTCGAGCAAAAATTTAGAATTCTCAACGAAATGGGGAATGCAGGTTTCCATTTACCCAAGGTAGATTGGTGTTGAAAGTGGGCGAAATCTGACGGTAACCACGCCCATTTCCCAAATAGCGGTATTTTCGAAAAATGCAAAAACTACGATATTTCAGTAAATATTGGATCCAAATAGTTGAAAATTAATATGTGAATTTTGGTAAACAATAGGATTATTATGAAACTTTTGGAAAATATGCGTAACCCTGCCCACTTATATAGAGCCTAGCTAAGAAATCTGTTGAAAATCGTTGAAACAGGGCAATAACCACGCCCACCATCAGTAACTTATGAAGCTAATTGACTCAAAATCGATAATTACAATAACCACGTAGCACAAAATTTTATTATTACACATTTTTGGATAATGGGCGTGGCGGGCCTCCTTATGACCACAAATATGTATCTTGGTAACCGATTCATCAATTTCTACCAAGCTCGGTGGACTTAATAACCTTAGTAGAAATTCGTTGAAAATTATTCAAATCGGACAAAAATTACACCCACTTCCCGTAACATCCGAAAACTCCGATATTTCAATAACTGACGACGATAATTTATTCCAAGTTAATAGTTACAACAATCTTTTAACAATAAATAAGGCTGCCATAGACTTTTAGGAATTGGGCGTGGCATTACCCATTATGACTACAAGGCGTATCTCAGTAATCACTTTATAGATTTCTACCAAACTTGGTACAATTATTTCATTAACTTCAATTCAGCATATTATCAAAAAGTTTGAAATCGGGGAAAACAGTCCCAATTATCATGCAAAGGTAGTTTAGAGAAAGCCGAAACGACGATATTTGATGCCTGCGCCGGGTATATAAAGTTCGGTTTCGCTCGAACTTATACCTCTTTACTTGTTCAAATTGAGGTATGAGTTATTTATTAGTAAATTATTAAAGTATTAAGAAATTGATGAGGAAAACACACTTTGTTTTGATTCAAAGGACATAGATTAACCGTTATGGGAATTTTAATTTCTTAATCAGAATTTGCATAAACTCTTATGTAGCAACATAAATTTTAGTATACGGAAATGCAAGTTTGAAGCTGTGAAAAAATCCGGTTATTTTTTGGCAATATTTTCTATTAACGGTCTTACTCATTTTCTTCAATATCTTCAAAATATGTTCGAAACATTTTTTATATAGAAGAAAGAGCACAACACCCTCAGTAAAAATATTATTAAAAAATCAAATAGCCGCTTCAAATATGCACTTTAAAATATTGTTGCAACTCAATTTATATCCTCTTCACACGTAGAAACTTCACAATTAACTCAGAGCTAAGGGAAATAGCTTTCATCCTAGTGTTCGTACATCCACATATGTAAAAAAAATAATAAACTTGATAATACTACGAATTAGGACAGGCGCAGTGAAATAAGTAACAATTTTCGAGATAGAAAATAAAGATCAATGCTAGAGTACATACATACATACATAAACACACAAAAGATATGCGTATCAACCACTTAAAAAAAGAAAATTATACATGCGAAAAAATTAAACGAAAAAAGGAGCAACATTAAATTTCTTTAAATTAACACCATAATGACCATGAACTTAGCGTTTTAATAAAGCCTCCATACATTAATTAAGAACGAAACAAACTTATATAAATAGATATATGCATGTATGTATATGTATTTAGTATGTACATACATAAGAGAAATAATTAATAGACTCAAAGAAAGTAATATATATTATTAATCTTAATAATTACTATGACAACAAATAAAATTAGAGCAGAAAAGTATAGGGAGGACATTTTTATTTAGTTTTAATCAATAAAGCGCACAGTAAAGTTAAATATAAGATTCTTGAAGAAATATGTAAATTATAATAACATTAATTTTGTAACTAAACATCGTCAATCCCAAAGTAAAATATATATATATGAATATGTTTATGTATATGAACAGCAACAACATAGCACCTAATTATATAATTTATGTACATTGTATATATATTTATGTATATATGACCGAACTACCCGGAAACAGTTGGAAGAGAAAGTATTGTACGCAATTATATATGATGTAGGCATTCCAAGTACCTATGTAAGTACATATGAATGTATGAGTATGTTCACTATTTTACAATCGATCTTTTTCCGCTGCCACTATTTGTAGGTTTATTTAAAAAATCGTTAATTTGCATGTGTTGACAAAACTAAATTGCCATTTAGTAACTGCTCTTCAAATTCCTTCCCAAATGAGCTGTATATCAACATCCTTGTATGTATGACCAAAACTCACGCTACAAAACAGTTCAACAAAATTTGGCTCTATTTTATCTCAAAAACAGGGCCAACCTCATCTTATAGGCTTTTTGATGCTGATTTGAAGTGCATTTATACAATTTTTCTAACACGTCCAGCTTTTGACAAAAAAAACTGTTTAAGTTTCGAAAAATGGCAAAATTCAAAAAAATTTTTTAAATGAATTTGCACGTAGTTTTATCGAAGAAAAACCACGTATCAATGAAAATCCTATTCATCTGATGGGTTCTATCTCATGTCGATAAATTATGTAGAAAGGAGTGAAAAATTAAAAAAAAAACTTAGTGAGAAAAGCACTAGTGAAGCACATGGCGAACGATTCCACCAGGACGTAGCCACTATGGAGAATCGGTATAATAGGAAGTCAAACTTCCACATGCTTGCTGACTATTTCTGAGCCTTGAAAAGCGATGATAATGCGATTCATAAAAAAAAATGTTAAGAGGACTTCATTCCAGAACGCGGAACGTGTTAAGAGACAGAAGAATGGCTACTGATGAATCTTGGTATTTATTTTTTAATGTTGATTTGTTTATAAAATCACTTTGTTTTTAAAATAAATTCACAGATTGAGATTTCGTATTTGTGTGTGCATGTATTTAAGAAGGTTTTTTTTTTTTAGTTTTTCACTAATTTCTAATCAACTCATCGACATGACGTAAAATCCATCAGACGAATTGGATTTTCATTGATCCGTGTTTTTTCTCTTCGGAAGAACTACGTCCAAATTCTATTTTTAAAATTTTTTGAAATTTTCCACTTTTCGAAACTTTAACAGTTTTTTCCCAAAAACTGGACGTGCTAGGAAAATTTTGTAAATGCACTTCAAATCAGCAAAAAAAAATCTATAAGATGAGGTCGGCCACGTTTTTGAGATAAAATACGACCAAATTTTGTTGGACCGTGTTATTTTTGAAATATTAGGTTTAGAGTTTTGGTTTCTGAGCAAATGAGCGTAACAACGAAACGCTCTCACAAATGAGAGGACACCGACAAAACTAAATTGCATAATAATTTTACCCAGACAGACGACACCTGTGTACATATGTACATATTAGGGATGTTAATTTTTCGCCTTTTTCCGATCCCGGGATTTTTGGGAATGGCGTTGTCACAATCCGGGCTAATCCCGGACTAATCCCGGGATTTAAATATTCATTACTTTTCAACAACTAGAATCGAAAAAATTGCTTCTGTATTGTTTGAGAAGCTCGCCTACCATGAAATAAATAATAAATAAATGGGTTTGAAACCTAGTTTTTATTTAAAGTGGTGTTTTTATTTTTTCTTTCCGACCGCAAAATTTATTTTGAAGGACTTTGTAATTTCAAAGATATGATTACATAATTCCAAAAATTATTAAAAAAAAAATGCAACGCAATGTATAATAAAAGTATATGTAACAATAGGAATTTTCTTTAGAATTAAAAAAATTTTAAATTTTTGGATTGACAAGGACGAATAGGTAATTTTTAAGCTGAAAAGGTTAGAATAACGAAATTCGAGGATGTTATCGAGTTTATATAAGCCCTTAACATATAATTTTTTCAAAAACAAATATTGCGAAATTTCAAGGATAAAAATTTAAAATGATATTTTCAATATTTACCAGGCCTTCTGCACCAGAAACTTGAATCTATTTAAATTCCACAGGATTTCCCCATTAATTTTGTACCCATACTTCTTCTCTAAGCACATTTCTCTGAATTTTTTAAATCACTTTTGAATTACTGACGTCAGAGACAAAAACTGAAAACACAATTTTACTATATTTCGCCCATGGTTTCGCAAATATATTGATTTTTTGTTTGAAATTTACTATCGCGTGGTGTTATATGTATAATGAGCTAGACCTTTATAAAAAATATTAATTATTAAATAAAAAAAGAAATATAGCCAATACTAGTCAAGAAAAGGAATTTCTATTATTTCCATCAATACGAATTACAAATCCCGACCGAGATCTCGGGATCCCGGGATTAACATTCCTAGTACATGGGTGAAAATTTCTCAACTGGACCTCGGATTTCAGTCAAGCTTGAATTGTGATGTGAAAATTTGTGGGTAGAGAGGTTTATAGCTGTGAAAGCGATTCTAAGAATTTTTTTGAAAAATTTTAATTTTTAAAATATTTATAAGCCATTATATTTTTAACCAATCTTTTTTTCCAAATTCATTTTCTCTTAAAGTATTTGACGAAAGTTGATGAAACTTTTTTGTAAGAGTAGTGACATTAGAGCTTTAAAAAAAAAATATTTTTATAATTTAGAAACATTTTTTTTTATTTTAATTTCAACATTATAAATATTCAAGTTGCATTAAAAATATGTTCTCAATGAGTGTTTTCCATTTCGTTTATATTTTCAAAAACTGCATTTATTGAAGAAAATATTTGAAAAAAAAAAATTGTTAGATCTTTTCTGTTTTTGACTTACAGCAACATTTGTCACAGCGCGCACGCTTGGTGAACCATGCACACTCACCGCCTATGCACGCAACGTGTTCACTAGTAGAAAGCGCGTACAGGAGCAACTAACAATTGGCTCATATTTCCGAATTTTAACGTAACCTCATATAATAATGATGGCACCTATGGTATATTTAAGGCATTTTTAGGTTAAGTTTTGAATCGGAGGTATCCCATTAATTCCATTTTTTTTTGGAGTTCACACACATCATTATTACCACGGCAAAATAAGGTACTAAATAAAGACAAAAACCGAAAAATAATCAAAAAATACATTCATTTTGGAAATGTTTATTTTACAAGAAAAAAGAGAAAAACTATGAACTTCATACTTTCATTATATCAAAAATTTGTACTTTTAATCTTTGGCTATTTTCTTCATTTGAGTTTTTAACTCGCAAAACTTTGATCTCTATAGTTGTAGTAGCATTGAACTACAAGATGCTTTTTGAGATTTCAGGGAGCATTTTTATAAGATGTTCCCGAAGAACTGCCTTAAATGTATTAAACATGCGCTCGACGTGAGTTGATACAAGTGGCGCCCAATTTAAATATGGAACGTTTTAAACTTTCATATTATCAGGAATAAGGGCTTGCCCTTTACAATTAAAGTTAGTAAAGACGAATATCTTAAAAAAGGCAAAATCAGGAATCAGGGGAAGCTAAATTGTGGTCATTCTTAATCGAATATACTCTCTCTCTTTAGCAGAAAAAAGGCAATTTCCATAAAATCCGTTCCCTGATTATTACAAACATATGGGCAAAATTTCGGAGTTTTGAAAAAAAGATTGCTTAAAAATATATTTGCTTATAAAAGCTTTAAAAATACAAATTTTTCAAAATAATTCTCAGAATCCCTTTCACATCTACAAATATCTCTACCCTCAAATTTTCACGCAAAAATTCCAACTTGACTGAAATCCGAGGTCCAGTTGAGAAATTTTCACCCACATATGAATCTGCATTAAGGAAAAAGCTGAGTTGTCCTTATCAAATTATTTTCTATAATTAAATAATTTAGTATTATTACTGGGAATATCCTGAAGAGAAACAGAGTTTTCCAATCGGAAAATATTGATTTTCCAAAATTCTATACCATTTCTACGAAAAGTTGTTTTTTCCCATATAAGATTCATGGAAACTTTTGAGCGTTTTGAGCGACCTCTAAAAATAAAAAAGGTGTATATTTTTTCGGTACAGGACAGTCCTATGGGGTGAGAGCATACAAATTCCACCTTTACTTTTTCCCCATAGTTGCCAACTTAGTGCTTTAAGCACTAGATTTAGTGCTTTTTGAAAATTAAAACGCCAAAAAAAATGTTTTAGTGCCTAGTGCCCTTTTTTGTTCTTTTTTTTAAAAACTAAAATTTCTGAATTTACAAGAATCTACAAATTTAAATGCACTAAAATGCAAACCATGATTGATGAAAAGATGAAGTTGCAAACCCACGTTCTTGCGTTCTTGTTAAATTGTATTCGCATTGAAAATGCTAGAACGCATTTATTTTTTTTATTTTTTTATTTTCTTTATTATTGATTGATTACACAGTTCGAAAAATTTTATCTTTTTTTCCCACCTTAGTGCATCGGTTTTTTGTAGATTTTTCGGTGCTGAATCCAAATCTGGCTACAGAATTTCTCTACCACGTCCGAATTTTGAGATATCCTAACCTCTAAGCATAAAACACGGTTTTTCGCAATATTTGAGGTTATATTATAAAACAACAATTTTTTTCGCTCATTTCTACTTAGGTTATCATTAAGTATTAAGATTCGATTGTTTTTTCTCCAGATGTACCAGTTTTAATGTGCAGTACTTCGGTATTACTTCGTAAGCATGAATGTGTATTTATTTATACATGTATATAGTGTTTATTTTTTTACTTTTGTTTACCACAAATTGTTATGAAAAAAAGAGTATCCTTTGATAAAAAAAGATTTAGTGCTTTTAGTGCGGTAAAACTCAAAAGTTGGCAACACTGTTTTTCCCACATGTATCGTCGGCCGCTGTGGTGTAGTGGTAAGCAGTGCGCGCTTTCACTCCGCAGCACCCGGGTCAAACCCTGGTCAAAGCAACATCGAAAAAAATATATAGAAAAAAGTTTTTTCTTAACAGCGGACGTCCGTTGGCAGGCAATGGCAAACCTCCGAGTGTATTTCTGCCATGAAAAACAGCTTCTCAATAAAATACAATCGCCGTTCGGAGTCGGCGTAAAACTGTAGGTCCCTCCGCTTTGTGTGACAATATCAAGGCGCACGCCACAAGTCGGAGGAGAAGCTCGGCCAAACACTAATATATGTGTAAGCGCCAATCTATTATTATTATATATTTGGACCAACTTAATGCGCATATGTATGTACATATTACATAATTGGTATGCATTTCACTCAGAGTCTAAAAAGCATGCACAACCATTCATTCACGCCCATATATACAGTGAAAATATGTTTATGCGCATACATACATCTGCCTCTATTAATTCTTTTAGGTACATATTTAATCCATCGTAAAAAAATCTACGAATCCGAAGGCTAGATACTAATGCGAAAGAATTACTATGCATGACTGAATCCGAGGGACCTCAAAAGCATTGTTGCCAGATTCTAATTCCGTATTTTATTATTATTATTAAAACGCTTTTATCAACTTGCAATGTTATATGTCCAGACCACCATTTATACTATAAATATAGCGAAGGTATTTATAGCAACCTAGTCTAGATATCAACCTCGTCGTAGGTTTCATATCCGAGACATACAATTAGATTACTCTAGAGGTAGATTTCGCCCCGCCTGAATTAGTTAAATATTGCGCCTACAAATATGCACTACATACGCTGAGAAATTTGGAATTCTTTGGTCAATAACCAAGTCCATCAAAGTTCAATATGGTTACAAAAAATAAAAATTAATAAATAAATTAATAAATTTTTTTTACTTGTTTTTAATTTTTTTTAATTGCATAATCTTCGAAAGTATTTGTCCTAAATAATTTAGTATATGAACCTTTTTTGTAGAGAATCGAAGTTAGCTAAGAGAATTTTTTTTTAGTACTTGAACTTTGATGGACTTGGGCGAGACTAGGATTATGACCAAAAATTTTCACATTTCACACAGATTTTTTTCAGAGCCTAATGAACGATATTTTTGCTATTACCAATCAAAATTCTACAAAAGCGGATTTTCGGCCCACGCTAATGTAAATATGTATTTATATACTAAACGTGAGCACAAAACATTTTGCTTGCATAGTCTTCTGTTCTCTCTGCACTGCAAGTTGAATTATTTTAATATCTATACAAAATTTTATACAGACTAGACTAAAAAGTTGAAAATAAATAAAATAAATAAAATAAAAAAAACTTTTTAATATACCACGCTTTTATAAATGGACTAAAAATTAGAAGATAATATTTCTCAGTCCCATAGAATTTGTTTTGATAACTTTTGATTTTTAAATTTTAGGAAAAGTCATTATAAACAATTTATGAGTTTGAAAATGAAAAGCGTGGGGCGAATGTAATAGACCTAAATTGATATGAAGAGTAATATATTTATGTGTGTGGGCATATGAATAACGACCGCTTAAAATCGATCTCAAATTTGTAATTTCGCTGCAGAAATTTTAGGTCTATGTTATGTAGTTTGACTATTGTCCATTAAATCTAATGCTTTGTATTGCATGCGCTCCACGTTTTTCGTTTAAAAAGTTTTTTTTATTTTATTTTTTACTAGCCGGCCACTGATGCGCGAGGCTTCGCCACGTACATATGTACATTTACATAAGTATTTGGAGAAAGAAATCACATGTCATCATGTACTTCGTTTATTATATGCATAAAAAATCTTTTTTAAATCCGTTCAGTAGCGTGGTTAATCTCGCCTTTCCTTTATACTATGTATAGAAGATAGTAATTTTAAATAGGTGGCAACCCTACTCAAAAAACTTAAAGTTTTTGTACATGCGAAGGCCATGCACTTTCATTTGGTATCTTATTTTTTTATCCAACGAACGGTGAAGACCTTATAGTTTTTTAAACAGGCGGCAACCCCCCTCAGAAAAATAATACATTATTACACATCCAGAGGCTAAGTCTATTCATTTGACAGTGACTGGCGCCTACGCTTATTAGAATTGAATATAGTAATTTTCTTAACAGGTGTCAGCCCTATTAAAATTCTAAATCAAAAAGGTCGTTCAGTAGTTTTCGAGATTACGAAGAAACTAAACAAAAACTTCGAAGTAAGCTTATTTTATTTGAATTTTGTGTTTCCAATATTTTTGACTGAATACTTAAGAACAATTATAGTGGGTGTATGTACATACATACATACGTATGTAGATACTAAAGTACTTGTACATATGTACGTGAGCCTAATGAAATAAAAACCATAGTTGCCAACTTGGTGCTTTAAGCACTAAATTTAGTGCTGTTTGAAAATTAGAACGCCAAAAAAATTATTTAGTGCCTAGTGCCTTTTTAGTGCTTTTTTTCTGAACTAAAATTCCTCCGAGATGGGTAAAACCTGAAATATTTAAAGCTGTGGCAGCACTGAATTTACAAGAATCTACAAATTTAAATGCACTAAAATATAACCATGATTGATAAAAAGCTGAAGTTACAAACCCATCTTGTTGAATTCTATTCGCGTAAGTTAGGTATTTCTTTTTTATTTTCTAATTATTTGTATAGATTTTGTTTTTTTTACCACCTGAATAAAAAACATCGTTTCATGGTGCTGAATCCAAATCTGGCCGCACAATTGCTTAGCACTGGAATTTTGAGATATCCTAACCTCAAAGTGCCAAAAACAAGGCTTTTGGCTATATTTGAGATTATATAATGAAAACATAAAATTTTTTGCTCATTTCTACTTATGGCATCATTTTCATTTATTGCAATTCGATTTTTCTTTCTCGAGATATACCCGTTTTAATGCGCAGTACTTCGATATTACGTCGTAAGTATGAGTCATCATAGCATGTGTAGAGGCTATTCAATCGTTATTTGCTTTTGTTAAATACAAACTGTTATGAAAAAAGCATCTTTTGATTAAAAAAAAATTGGTGCTTTTAGTGTGATAAAACGCCTTTTTTCCAAGTTTTTGGTGCTTTTTGAAAATCAAAAGTTGGCAACACTGATAAAAACATCAAAGTAGGCACAGTTGATTTATAAATTCCGTCTCTGACTGAAATCCCAACAAATGTAGCCTATGTACTAGAGCTCTTGTTAATCGACTAACCGATTAATCGGTTAATCGAATAGAAAAAGTTGTTTCAAAAAATAATTGAATACCATTAATCGATTAACCGTTCACTTTCGACTAACCGTTCGTAATCGACTAGTTGTTTTCATTCGATTACTTGACAGATTCGACTATTCGAATAGTTGTTTTCTTTCAATATTTCATAAGTTTTGCTGTTGATAGGCTTTGAATATTTATAGTACCAAAAATGGTGTGGTACTGCATGAATTATGATGGAGATGAACACGTGACTTATAGCAAAATATGCAAAATTCAAAGTGCATCCATCACCTTCATAAACTCATGGAATTCAAGGTTGCAACAAGAGAAATGGAAATAGTTTCGCCATCTTCGTTTTTTCTTCTACGCTTGACATTTTTTGCCGGGCTTGGTTCGGCGCATTCACTATTGGCTACATCTGTGGTCCTGGGGAGGATAAACTATGGAAAATGACCACTTATTAGTTCGTTAACATAAACATACATTTCCAGGTCCTGCTACTTGTTCCTCTTATGAATGGCCTTCAAATGGGTTGCCAAAGACGATGCCGAATTATTATAGGGCATATTTTGTCCACATATTGAACACTTGACTTCTTTTCCACCTTCGGAATTAGAAAAGAAGTTTCACACCCAGCTACGCTTACGTAAACTCATTTTGGATGAAGCAAATTTTTTGTTTTGAAGTGAGAAAAAATTTGTATTTAAACAACTTTCACTATTCGAATAATGACAGTTAATCAATTTCACGACTAGTCGAAGTTGATGAAACGATCGAATACTTGCTATTAGATTTTCAGTCAATGTAAAAGTTGCTACTCGACTATTCGAATAATCGGTTAACCGGATAATCGACTGTTAACAAGAGCTCTACTATGTACATACATGCTCACATATGCAAATATAAAAAGCATCAGCTCCTAACGTTTTTTTGAATACAGCACCTAACACAAAAATAAACTATTTTGAAGAAAGAGCGCCTTCACGTATTATATGTTAGGTATTAATTTTTAAATAGGTGGCAGCCCCATTAAAAAAATAAAAGCTTATCCGAAGACCATATTCTTTCACTTGATACCCAATTTTTTAGTACAATGAACTTTGAAAATCTAACTTCTTTTAGAAAGGTGGCAACCCTACTCAACAAATAATAAATTATGGAACATCTGGAGACCAAGCCTTTTCACTTCACATCTCACTTTTTGTATTCATACCATGTTCGAATGAAATAGTAAGTTTTAAATAGGTGGAAAACCTAATCAAAAAGTACTACTTTATTGAACATCTAAGAGCCGAGCCACTTTATTTGACACCTCATTTCTGGTAATACAACGAACAGTGCGGGTATCATAATTTTTTACTCAGGTGGCAACCCTATAGGAACTCAAAGTACTAAAGATAATATTCCTATCGATACAGATTATACTAAAAAAATTTCGTCTAAATCTGTTCAGTGGCGTGGTCAAAATATCTAAACATTCCTTTATACTATAGAAGATAGTAAGTTTAAATAGGTGGCAACCCTACTTCAAAATAATAAAGTTGTTGTACATGCGAAGGCCATGCACTTTCATTTGGTATCTCATTTTGTAATCCAACGACCGGCGAAAATCTTTTAACTTTTTAATAGGTGGCAACCCTACTCAGAAAAATAATACATTATTGCGCATGTAGAGGCTAAGTCTTTTCGTTTGACAGTGATGGTACAGAACTGATGCCTACGCTTATTATGATTGAATATAGTAAATTTATTAACAGTTGGCAACCCTATTCAAAAAAATTGTGCTTTTCTAGAGGCTAATCCCTAATTTGGCATCTCATCTTTTGTAATCCAACGAACGGTGCGGATCTTATAGTTTTTTTAGGTGGCAACCGTATTAAAATTCTGAGTAAAAAAAGATCCCTCTCCTGTCGATACAGAGTTTATTAGAGAAAATTTCGTCAAAATCCGTTCAGTAGTTTTCGAGATTACCGCGTACAAAGAATCTCAACTTTCCTTTATACTATGTATAGATATAGATTTTTCGAAAACATTTTGTGCGAAGTAAACAAATTTTTATGTGTACAACTCAGCTGTCGGACTATTACGAGTCATTTGTACGAAGAGTGAAAGGGGGGGCTGAACACCTACAAAGTTCAGAAAGTTTAAATTTTTTTATGGAATCAGGTGTTACTGAGCTACATTTATTATTTAATGCACTAATTTCTAATGAGGCAGACTTTATATCCGAAATTTTCAGGAATAGGAATGTTTGTATCGGACAGTTTTGAAACATTTTCAACTAATACCAATAGCTTATAATTTCACCTTTAATTTGGTATGCATTTCTGAGGCGTCGGATCGTATTTGGGAAAGGTATTTCGCTAATTTTTAAAGAGGTATGTACGTACGTTTCGCAATAACTCCCAACCTAGAAATAATTGGAAAAAACTACAGATATATTCGGCATCAGAATAATCAATGTAAATATGTATTTGTGTTGGTTGCTTTTTCCGACAGGGTAGTAAGATTATTTATTTTGCAGAACACCGAAATCGGTTTGTCTCTAATCCATTGGGATGACGGAAATTCGTTCCAAAATAAATCACAAGTTTTTTTTTTGTTTTTCAAAATTGGCGTACACATTTAAAACCAGGCTCATTTTAAAGAGTGATCCTTCCGATATTAGATAGACGGTTTTATTTATTTGACGTAACGTTATATTACGAGATATAAAGATTTATATGGAGGTCCTCGTAAATTCAGATATATTTTTCAAATAAAATAAAGTCATATATTTATAGATTTTTTTTTATGACAAACTACGTAATTTACCCATAGGTAATATACATATTAGGGTGCTCATCGATTTTTTTTTTCTATTTTCCAGACCCTACCTCTTACTTTTTTTCCTTTTTATAAGAAATATCAGGGACGGAAAAAATCATTATCTTTTAACTTTTAACCAAAAAAATTAAGATGTTGTAAGCATCGTAAACAAGTTTAGCTATACTCACATATTTGTATTCGTACGTTCTACTGTATTCTATAATGATTTTTATTTTTTGAGTTTAACCAATAAAAGTCTAAAATAATAATTAATAGCTGATTTTTATTTTTTCAATCCAAAATAATCATTATTTTATGATTTTAATTTTTTCGCTCAAAAATAATAATTTACTAGCGTACCCGGCGATCTTCGTGTCGCCCAATATTAATTTTTTGTTAGAACATCTTGGTACCACACTTTCACCAACTATTCACTTAAAGACTTCCAGTGGCACATTTATCTGCTCTTAATATGGTTTTGTGGTCGTCAGAAGACATATCTTCCATTGCCATTTTAAGTATCCTAACAAAAGCATTATTTCCGTGACGAAGTCCAATGATCTGGCGTTTCATAGCAAAGTTAAGCGCACAACGCTTATTTCCACATAAGAGTTGCCATCGAAATGGATTTGAAAAACCTTTTTTTTTCTTCATTTATTGCCAGGAACAATGACTTGGCTCGATGGTGAATCTGTATATCATAGTTGGTGGCAAGTTCGAAATGGGTGTATATCGTTGGTCCACATAAATCCAGTATACATACGCTTATTTGAGACGAAATCCTTTTAATGCCTAATTATTGCATTTGTGGCCAATCATCAAGAATTGTCCTTATTATGGTAAATCGCCATAAAGTAATGAGCTCAGGGGTTCTGATGGTTGATTTAACTTGACTTTAACCCCTGCAGATCTCAATATTGTTGTGAACGAATGAAAGTTTTACGCATTGTGAAGTTAGCGATGCGATTTTCTCAATTGTGCGTCATGTCGAAGTAATTGGACATTCACGGTACTTCTTCTCACTTAACGATGCATATCGGGATTCCGCTTTTGTTTCAGTTGTTAATGAGCTGATTCCTCCTGAGGTCGTCCTGCATGAATTCGCGATGCGTCCACTCAAAGCTGAACACCGAAAGTACAATGTTAAAGAATTCAAACTGTCTTCGAAGCAATCGAACCATATTCGAGTTTCATCCGAAAACAAATTCGCCCGAAATCAATTTGATAAAGTATTATGGAAGATATGGCGCTTTATTGGCCGGAATAAATAACTAAATTTTAACAACGTGACTATTTTTCGCATGTACGTGAGCTCAGGGCCGTCGAGAGAAAACTCGGGCGCGGGACTAAAAAATCACGGGCCCTTATATATCAATTGTGTTGATTTAAAAGCATATGGCCCAAATCGACGTAAGCGAAACCGAGAGGTACAGGTTTCGCAGATTTTTTATTATATCTGGGTCATACATATTCGGATGTATTAGACAAACACACAAACATGAAAATTCACTTAATCCTGAGACACTTTTAAATTAATGCAAATTAAAAAAGCACAACATTAAATGAAGGGTTGTTTATAATTAAGGGCCACCAGTTTTGCATTATACTTACTTCTCTTCGATTGCCTTGTATTACTTTGAAGTTAATAAAAAAAGTATTCGATAAAATAATCAGTGATTAACTTTCTTAATGAAACTGAAGTCGGTAGCGTTTTTAATTTAATGTCCAAAATATTAAAAAGGCTAAAAAATGGAAAAATATGGTTTTCTTCGAGCATTTGCGGCCTTCTTCACAATTAAATAAAGCGGTGTCCCATACTCTTCATTATCCATTTTCGGAGCAAAATTATTTGTAACGTAAGTTTTTTTTACTAATTGAATTTTCAGGTAAAATTATTTTTTATTTAGTTAGAGATAGGGCTCATTTGAAATGAACATTGTAAGCTAAATATTTAATGTGCTATTGACAAAATCTGTGTTCGTATGGAAAAGTAGCTTATGTCGAAAGGCTGACTTTAATATAAATCGGCATTTGCAGTATACGATTCCGAATGATTCGATGGCGCTGAGCCGTTGAACAACATTTAGAAAATAAACGTGCAAGAAATAGTTCCGATACTAGCAAGTCAATATTCTTATTAAGTCTCATCAAAAAATTCCTTGTCGTTTAAAGAATAAAAGGAATGCCGCATTATACTAAAGCCAACCCTTCGACATAAGCTACTTTTCCATATGAACACAGAAATGTATATTCTTTCTAACTCAAATAGGCTCAGAAAATAAAAATTGCGTAGAAAAATAAAAAAAACGCGAGAATTATATTATTTCAAAACGGAACAAGGCCAAAGGAAGCAAAATAAGAAGCTAAAAGACGAATACAATTCTCTGATTAAATAGTAAAATTTGTATAGTATTGGAATTATTTCAAGTATTTTTCTAGTGCTATTATTATACTTCAAAATGCACTCTCGAATGGTGCTATAAGATGTTTCCTTGAAGAGTTAGGACCACATAAACTGCCGTGTTCTCGAATCTAACATCGCCAAACCAAGCATATGCTTTCTAACTCATTACGTCATCTTCTAATGAGCACAGTTTCTGAAGGAAAAATCGTAAAGCAGTTTTTCGTGTACTTAACCGCGAAAAACCTCAATATGTTTGAGCAGTTGTAAGCTCGAGCTCGAGTCCTAAGCAGAAAATTACTTCTGAAACTACCTACAGCTGCACAGAAACAGATAGTTTCAAATCTGTATTCATAATTATCATGTTCTTAATTTCTTTGGATTGCATGTCAAATTGGAAGTTTACTGAATTCGTGCTACCTATTTCATAACACACACTACAAGCTATTTTAAACCCTAATTATAATCTATACGTATGTATATATGTCGCACAGGTAACGTAACAGTCCTTTTCTCTAACGTAACCATTTTTTTGCAAATATTGACCTCAAAATTAATTTTATCAGTCCATCCATCGAGTTCCATCCTTAAGTTAAGGAACTGTGTACCAAGTTTTGAAAACATTATGTAAGGAGAGCAGACTTTTTCAATAATATAAAGCAGCTTATAAATGTACTTCCAAAAATGTTAACGCAACAGCCGCTGTTTAAACATTTATAACTTTTAAACAACAGGAGGTACAATATATTTGAGGTATATACTATTACATTATTAAATAGCGAGTTTCAGCGGTATTTGAAAAGCACTGTGAGCCAAAACGTATTGAAACAGTACGAGTTTTGGGCCACATGATCATTTTCTTTCATTTGTAGAGTCAGATATAATTAGCACGAACTGGCATATATCTATAATATTTATATTAAATACATATAACAGAGGAGCAATTACTTTGTAAAAAAATAATAACATTTATGGTTCAGATATTTCGGGCCCCTTAAGAAGCCCGAGCCCGTGCCCAGGGGGATTCGCCCCTTTCTCCCCCTCCCTCTCGATGGGCCTGCGTGAGCTCCTCCCCTTCAAAAAGAGATATCATTCAATAAATTCGCTAAAATAGTAACAGAAAAATACCTTTTAGAAGAAAGTAAGATAAGTCAAAAGCTATACTGGGGCAGTTTCCGACATATCCCTTACAGAGGTAGCGACACTATATAAAAGGAATAAGTTCAACAATTTGCAGGTGAAAATTTTTCTTGGTTACGTCTATATGTCCTTTTAAGCTTTATAAATAAACATTATTTCTGAGTGAAAAAAATAAAAATCATAAAATAATCATTAATGCGATCGAAAAAATAGAAGTCAAATAATAATTATTTCCGTTGAGCGAAAAGGCAAAATCACAAAGTAATGATTAACTGCTGATTTAAATTATTTTACTTATAATGATTACCGTCCCTGAGAAATATTATTGCCCATTTTTATAGATTTTTTACCACGCTTTTATCAACTTGCAATGTTGTGAGTCCAGAAACTTTCAATGTTGTGGATCCAGAAACTTTCAATGTTGTGTGTCCGACACCAAAGCAAAGCTTTGAAAAGTTCCTATAAAAAAGCACAGTGCATAGGGCGACAGCTGTAGTGAATAGGGCGAGGTAGATGACATCTAGATGTCGCCCTATGTACTACGTTTGCTACAGCGGAAATAGACGACACGCCATTTCTTTAAATAAAATTAATTGGTGCTCGTTTGTATGTACATACATATGTAAATGCATGTGTGTGCACCTTTCTATTAATATCGTTGAATTATTTTAATATCTATTGCAAAATTTTATTCAGACAGGACTAAAAAGTAGAAAATAAATAATATAAAAAAAACTTTTTAATATACAACGCTTTTATAAATGGACTAAAAAGTAGAAAATAATACTTCTCAGTCCCATAGAATTTGTTTTGATAACTTTTGATTTTGAAATTTTAGCAAAAGTCATTATAAACAATCTATGAAATTGAAAATGAAAAACGTGGAGCGCATGCAATACAAAGCATTCGATTTAATTGACAATAGTCAAACTACATAACGTAGACCTAAAATTTCTACAGCGAAAGTAGAACTTTGAAATCGATTTTAAGCGGTCGTTATTCATATACCCACATACATACATACATATATTACTTTTCATATCAATTCAAGTGTATTACATGCGCCCCACGTTTTTCATTTTCAATTTCATAGATTGTTTATAATGACTTTTGCTAAAATTTCAAAATCAAAAGTTATCAAAACAAATTCTATGGGACTGAGAAATATTATTTTCTACTTTTTAGTTCATTTATAAAAGCGTTGTATATTAAAAAGTTTTTTTTATATTATTTATTTTTAATCATTTAGAGGTCTTGACTTGCCATTTTAGGCTAGAAAACACGGTTTTGTAGATTTATCAGTTTTTGTATGACTATTTTTCATTCAATTAAAGACCTAATACATATATATAATTTAGACATATCGTTCAGATTAAACGGATGTATAGCTCCCGTAAAATTTGCAAACCCGCGAATATTCAAACCATTCGCCGACCTCTGAAAAGCAGCTAATTTTGTTTTTTAAGTATATTAAAACCACGTTGGTCATAGCAAAGATAACAGACACTGTGGTTAACATGGAGCAAAAATAAATCTCCATACAAAATAATTTTGCATCTTGGGCAATTTAGCAGCGCGTTGCCAACCCCTCAAAATATTTTAATTTGAAAATCTTGTATACATCAAATTAGTCAGGAAATGAGCTTTTAACCACATGGTCCTGAAAACGTATTTACGGCACGTATAAAAATGTTTATAGTCCATTTTCGATCATAGTCCTTTAGTTTAACGCTCATATTTTCAACATTGCTTAAGCTAAGACAAGGTTATTGATGTTTTTGAACATCTAGCGAAATATCAATGTGAAGTGAAGTATGACCGCTATCCCCCATTATGAATTTTTTAGTACTTTTTTCATATTGTAGAAATTTTCCTGTTTTACACATATCTCATAGGTTTCTTATAGTTCCTGAACCTTCCATTTTTTAGATAAAACCCTATTAATCAAGCATGAGAAGAGGATTTATAGGTCTTTAAAAATATGTGTAGCAATCTATTGGTAGACTTCGATTGTTGGGAGTTTTTGTCGCATAAAATTAAAGAAAACCCCTAATATTCTTTATTTTTTCAACTTTAACTTTAACCATCGCTTCAAACATTATACTTGTTACTCGGTGGGGTCGACAACCTACCTGAAAAGTTTTGTTACATGTACATAAAATAAGAACACACTGCTTGTTAAAAAGTTCTAATCAAAAAAATAATAAGATTGTCTGTGAAGCAATCAATAAATAGGACTAGTGGAAATATGTATGTGTTGCTTTGTTTGATGTTATTAAAGGTATGAATCATGTGTTCACATAAGTACAAACGATTTTTTTTTTGCTCGCCTAACACATTTGAGCGTACGGATTTTTCATGCACCACTTTTTGTCTGTGTACGGATTTTAAACTCTAAACGTCTGGCAGCCTTGATTTCATACGATAACATCGATTCGTAATAGAGAACAAGTAATTTTTAAGTAAAAAAAAGCCAACTTAAATTATGATATACAAATTTAAGATTATCGTCAATCTCTTCATGTTAAAATGATCGGACTTATACCAAATTAGAATGGGACCACTTGTGAGGTAACACCTTTCCTTTAAAAAAAAGAATAATAGAAATCGGTTAACGTGGTCACAAGTTATGCGGTAACATACATAAAATATAGATAAAAAATATTCCGACGAGTTGATAACCTTCCTCCTTTTTGTGAAATTCGTAAATAACAGAATGCAAGCATTTGTCGTGCATCGTACGAATTCATAATAGGGAGGAAAGATTCTCCGATAAAAAAATAAGGATCAAATGTTGTTAACGAAAGGATATTCTGCGGAAATCTGCAATAAAGTTTGCGCTTTGTTAACTTTAATACTAAAATAGCCTCGGCCATTTCTAGGGTTTGTTAAAGAAAAAACTTCCCGAAACAAATATTTTTGCCGGATTCCACAATAAAATTTATATTTTTGCGAAAGCACGATTTTTAACACCTTGCTAAATTTACTACTAGCTTTCTCTCTGGTTTAATATTTTTTGAAATGAAGAAGCGGAATAAACTTTTAATTTATAGTAGTGGGATCAGTGTTGCCACGGACAAATTTTTTTTCCTACCAAAATCAACCAAAACCTACCAAAATTTTATTTAAGTTTTTAGTATATTTTTAATGTCAAGTTTTTTATAAATTTTGGTTACATAACATGTAGAAAAACTAAAACACAGCTACTACAATAAAAACAAATTAACTACGTATAACAATTTATTTTACTGTACAGACTTAGGTACACAAATGTTTGTCTCTTTACACATACATATTATTATTATTATTATTACGTCGTATTAGATAAACCAGTTCAATAATCTTTAAAAATTAGAAAATTTTGAGAAAAAGAAGTACACGCGAAGGAATTCACAAAAGTTGATTGAAAAATTACTATTTTTAAAAAGTGCCATTTTGGCACTAAGTGCCAAATTGAAAAATTCAGTGCCATTTGATGTAAAATAGGGCCAAAAATGGCACGGTTTGAGCCAAGTTGGCAGTCCTGGATACACGCGCTGCGGCCTAAAAAGATCTATTTTGATTAACCCTAATCGTAATCATTCCAACCTTATTCTATTTAAGAAGTTAGGCACTTTGGAGGGCGCCATGTTTAAAACTTTGGATGAATCAGACAATCGTTCCCCAAAGTGTATCAGTCTGCTATTTATGATACATGAGCAGTCACATAGAATATGCTCTGGGGTTTCCTCCACCAGCTCACAAAAGTCTAGGGACCATGCAAGTGCATTTGGGCTCCACGCTTTGCTAGACAGTCAGATTTCGTAGCCTTCAAACCCTCCATGTCCCGGAACCCACCACAGCATTACGTTATTGTGAGCTTTCAAGTTTAAAACAGTTTTACAGATTTTCACAAGCCTGCTGCCGTTTTGAAAGAGTCTAAGGCCTTTAAACTGCCTGACTATCCGACATAATATTTAATTTGGCCCCATTTGTCCTTCCACATATACTTGGATTGCGAAGACTTTCGCCTGGAATGTAGTTAGGTTTGTATAAATTGGCAGACTTTCAGGAATTTTGGCCCAAATACCGCTGCCCCAGTACTCTGCTCAACTATTTTTGATCCGTCGGTATACCATGATTGGGACCTTTCGTCAATCAAAGTTATTATCACTTCACAACAGTCCCTTTCACGAATTCTGACCTTGAAGGGTTCGTAGAAAGTTAATTCGGGATTATCCAGGAATGGCTTTTGAACCTTCAGATGACCCCGAAGATCCCAAATTTTCTCGTTGATTATATTGGGCAGTAATGGTCACGCGGACTAGTCGGTGCAGCTTGCTAAAGGTGGAACCCGCCTTTACTTGTGTAAATTTTGGTCACCAGGCCAGTGTCGCATATGTGACAACGGGTCTTACTACCATATTGAAAGACCAATAGGTTAGTTTTGGTGATATTCCTCAAGTCTTACAATGAGGTCTCTGTTAGGTGGACAATGGTGGACTCCATCGGTGAAATATTCGCGTAAACAAGGTTGTTTAAACGTTTGGAGATATATTTTATATTTCATATTTTATATTTTATATTTTTCGCAAATAACTATTATTGTCGCGGAACCTACCAAAATCCAATCTAGCCTACCAACCTACCAAATGGAAAAAAACCTACCAGTTTTGGTAGGAAAAGCCCATGTTTGGCAACACTGAGTGGGATTCATAAAACTTAGCAAAGTGGTTGTAAATTTCGCATTTGTTACATAATTTGCCACCTTGAGAAACAGCTGTTACATTTGTATGAAAACTTCCTTGCGACAAAATTGCGACACTGCCACATTATTTGAACTGGCAATTATTTTAAGGTCAAAGTCGCGAAACATATGTATGTTCTTTTATTGTCGTCGAAAACTTCATGAAAAAGTATATCAGTTCGAAACATAATTGTAAAAACTTTTCTTTTTCACTTATGTGCGGCGTTTTGAAAAAATTTGACATTTGCAATCCGGAGTTGCGATAGGTCGTTCATACAGCCCAAAAAATCTGCTCATACATATGGCTAGCCTTGCACGTATGTTTTGTTGCTTTTTCAACAACAAAATGCATGCTAGATTGCTACGCAGCAACTTTAGACCTAAAATGCTACGCTAAGTGAGTACCCCTATTGCTATTTTAAGCAGGCTTCATAGCAATGTTGAAAATCAGGCATTGAAAACAAAAGCCAAACCGAATTATGTTTGCTGCACTTGCACTAAGGCCATAGATAAGAAGTTCTGTGCAGATATGTATCTGTTCAGCATCTGTTCCCAAGCAACTCCTTTTGAAAGATGTATAAATATTGTTCGAAACACTGTCGTATTTTTAGTCATTGAATTAAATAAACAAATTGATTGGTTGACGATGAATGAATTGTGTATTACGTATGTATGTATAACTGTGACTTCGTAGATACAATATATGCACATAGATATGTACATATTTATATGCACACATGTGTATATGTAAGTTTTTAAGTATATACATACTTAAAAATATCTCTTTCTTATATGATTTTGAACTGGACGGACAGTTACATATGTTTCAATATATAAGCACTTGCACAGTATTTCGATGACCTAGAAATTATTTCCGTTATAGGATTTGGACTAAGAACAAATCGCAATGATATCGAATTTCCCTTTCGATTTCTCGCTTCGACTCGCGATCGTGAAAAATACCAACGATGCAATGCGTTTATACTGATAGAAGATAGATCAAGCGAGAATTACAATAGGGATATTCAACATCCGGAGCATACTGTCTAGCATGAGCATAAATAGCATGATTGGGCAATTTTGTTGTTATTTGAATACATGAAATAACAAAAATCTTGCTATTTATGCTATCTATGCACCATGCTAGACAGTATGCCCCGGATCGTGAATACCCCTAATATAAAAAAACTTGATGCAAGATACTTTTGTATAACTTTTGATATAATATAGTTAACATGAATAGATGCCTAAATAATAAATTAATGTTAATTTATTGTACTTAAATTTAAATGTAATCAATAAAGTGTCAATGTGACATAAAAAGTTATTAGCAACAATAAAAACCAAAAGCGAAACTTTAGGCGATTAGAGTTAAATGTGTAGATGAGAGGACAATGGTGGAGGTTAGGTAGAGAGCGTTTAGCTCTCTAAATTAACAGAAATTGTCAACGATTAGTTAAACTACGAAATGAATTACTTTAAAAAGATTTAAAACTACCTTGCGTACAAACAAATTAAGATAAACATCGGTAGTGTCGCTCAAAGAAGAAATCGTGATTGGCCTGGCTACTAGTGTATGTACATACATATGTATGTATGTAACATAACACAAGATATGAGCATAGACATGTATGTATGTATGTTAGTATGTATTAGGCGTAGCGGTAAAAAGTTAAAGGTTACAAACGATTCTTAAGGAATGAATGTGTCGCTTTGCAAGCGAACGCAGAGTAGCATTTTCGAAAACAAACAATAATTTTTGACAATGTTATTGCATTGTAATTATAATAATTATTTGTTACATAAAGTTTATTTAAAATTTAAACACGCACTTACATATGCGCTGAAGATTAGGCATTAAATAATAGTAAACAAAACTGAAAATTATCAGCAAGATGTTTAATGAGATTGAATTTGTAGCCATCACAAAAATTTTACAGATTCCAATGCGGTCAAAACCGAATTAACTTGAAATAAAATCGATTTAGGCATACAACCTTGATTAGAGGGCGAAATTTTTAAAATTTTGGTCAAAATTTGTTCACAACTCATCACAAATTCGGAAAGTAAGTAATGATCAAACATATAAATGAATATAACACAAACATACAACACTTAAGTGGCCGACTTCGCATATTGAGATGAAACGCAATAAAAATAAAACCAAAAAAAAAGAAATAATATTAATAATACACAAACAAAAACGTTAATAAACAGGAGATTGTACACATAAGAAAAATTATGTAAATCGCGAAGATATACATTTATTTGATTGTTATGTACGTAGAGCAACAAAATGAGAAAAAAATTGTAATTTAGAAATTAACTGCATAGATCAATAACTTAAAAAATAATAATTAAATTCAAAGAGTTGAAATGGAGTGAAAACAACGCGAAGAAAAACCCCAAAACATTAATTAATTTATAAGAAAAATTATAAGAAAAAAAAACCGTAAATGGACAGAACTAATTAAAAAAGGCCCTAAAATGAAAAATTAATAAAAAATAATTATTGTATTGTAAAGTAAACGGATAAATAAGTAAATTGTTGTTATTGAATGTATTTGTATAGAAAACTATTATGATTATGATGATGAATTATAATAATAAATAAATAATTATAAATAATAATTATTGTTCAGAAAACATAAATCAATTTCTTTTATTATTTTCCAATATTCGGGGTATTCACTACGTTTTATCACCAATAGACATGCCTAACTAGTGCTAGTATCCGCACGGTGTAACTACCCTGCAGGAAATGGGGTCAGTTTGTAGCTGAATATTAACTAACTAGCAGTCGACTAGTGGTTATTTACTAACTATTTCCGTTGGCCGTAACTAACTACTATTGAAGGGCGATGGTCGCAAAATAGTGAAAACTTGTTTCCCCTGCATTAGATATCAACTAAATTGTAGCTAACTACTTTTGGACATAAAATATCAATAAGAAAAACAAACAATTTTTTTTACTTTTTTATTTATACAATTAATTACTTTATTTTATTACATTTCATATTTGTTTACATATTCTGCTGTAGGTGGTCCCATATTCGAACACCGTCAGACATAATCTGCGAAGTTCGGAAAAAAAAATATTGAAATGAATTTTTGTGAGGATATATAAACAGAAACTTGTAAAGAAAACAAACTCCCGGTAACGTCTGTATGACTCTCGCACGACATTACAACTAACTTAAAGTTAGTTTTGGTATAGCTAATTAAAAGCTAACTAGCAGTTGGTTATTTTAATCAACTGATAATTTATTTATTCAGAGTATTAGACGGTTCGTTATTTAACCTTTTTTTAATATATAGTTTTTCGGCGGAAATAGGTGCCTTTTGGTATCAAAATAAGCTGTGCAAATTTGATTCGATATTGATAACTTTAAGTACGTGGACGTTGCATTTGAAAATCTAAAAAAACCATAAGCATTTGGGGAAAAACCTTGTATTATGTACAGGGGCGAACGCAGGTAGGGGTTTTGGGGGTTCAAACCCCTCCCGAAATGCCTGCGGAAAATTTTAAGAAATTTCTCTCTTTGTATTTAGTTAATTACGTAAACAAAAGCAATACTGTTTTTATTTCCGTAAAAGTTTGTACGAATTTTCAACTATTCGCAAAAATCTGCAAATAAAGAACAAACCGAGGTGAATGAGCTCAAGCTTGGAAGCATAGCCGGACTAAGTATTGATGTTGATATAAACGCAAACGTCAAGCTGTGAAGTTCTACTTATTTGTGCCTTGATTGGTCTTTGTATTTTGCAAAGTTTATTGTGCTAATTTTGAGTAAAAGTTGCTATAAAAAGTGCCTACGAGCATCTTAGTGTGATAATAACCGAAGCTAAGTGAAAGTTTTGTGATTTTTGTGGTTTTTATTAAATTTAATTAAATTTCACTAGCTTACATCTAATCTTGCCGAGTCATTTGTTGTTATCATTGTTGTTGTTATTCCTTTGTAGTTAACTGAGATCGTTTCTATTTTTGCACATTTCTTTTTGCTCTTTTTGTTTACTTCGTTTAGTATTTCTTGTCACA
>NW_016157265.1:9534-81970 GCF_001687245.7 Rhagoletis zephyria | reverse complement strand
TACCTACGGAGCATAGTCCAACACCATTCCTAGACGCTCCTGATGTTTGCAATCAATCACTGTACCTAAAGGTATACCGATTCTTGCAGATAGGGCCAACACTTCCTGTGACACTTATTTCCAGTGAACGCTCCTTCTTAAGCTTGAATCATATTTACGAAGTAAAACTGGGGAACAAAGATTAGATGGTTAAGCTTTACTTAGCATCCACAGAAATATAGAAGTTGCGAATAAAGAAATACTGATTACAATATTTTCTTTTAAGTCGAAGCAGTAGAGAAATGATATTTCACATTTTTCATGCATACATATGTAATAACTCGAATTTATTGAAAAAAATATAGACATTTTGTACCACCGAAACGCATATTTGGTGCAACTGATTAAATAAAAAAAAATAATAATAATAATTTTAAAACCCCTCCCGAAAAAAATTTCTGCGTTCGCCCCTGATAATGTATAATTCACCGATCCGGAATATTAAATCAAAAATATAAAAAACATTTCCCGTTTTTCCGAAAATGTCTAGTTAGAGCTTTCCACTACATTGAAGGTCTTCAAATTCAAATTTTTAAAGAAAAATTTCAACAAGCCTCGGATGAGACCCCCTTTTTTGATGACGACCACGGCAAACGTATAAAGGACTGTGATTTCAGGGTATGCACCTGGAATATCCGGACCCTTAATGGGGAAGGTGCTTCTGCCCGCCTGGTTGATGTCCCCGGGAAGACAAAGGCTGACATCACCGCCATCCAGGAAAAGCAAGTGTGAAGCCTTGCGACGTTTACTACAGTTGCCACGTAAAGGCACGCAAATTCTGTGTTGGATTCGTGGCAAAAGAGAGACTCCGTCGAAGAGTACTGGCGTTCACCCCGGTGGACGAACGTCTAGCCACAATTCGCATCAAAGCGAGATTCTTCAACATCTCGCTCATCTGCGCCCATGCCCCGACGGTAGAGATAGTCGAGGCGTCCAAGCATCTCTTCTACGAGCGCTTGGAGCGTACATATGATCGCTGCCCCCGACACGATGTCGTGCTCAGCGATTTAATACCACGGTGGGCAAGGAAGGGACCTTTGGCGCCAATGTCGGAAAATTCAGCCTCCACGACGAAATGTGCGATAATGTACTGCGGCTGATCGAATTCGCCAGGGCCCGAAACATGGTAATATATAGTACTTGGTTCCAGCATAAGAACATCCACCAAGCTACATGGCTGTCTCCAGATCGAAAAACGAGAAACCAAATCGACCATGCTGTGATGGGCGGAAGGCATGCATGCACTCTCCTGTTGTAGCCAAGATACGCACCCGGCTCTGTGCAGCAAAACATGTGCGCCCAACAATGCAAGGAAATCTTAACGTCAAAAAGCTGCAATCGCATCAGACGGCCAATTTATTCGCCAATCGACTCACACACCTGCTCTCTGAGAGAACTCTTCAACAATACGACATACGCGAGCAGTGGAACCACATTTCCCGATCATCACGTACCGCCTCCGTCGGACGCTGATGTGTAGTAGTAAGTGCGCGCTTCCACTCCGCAACGCCTGGGTTCAAGCTCTGGTCAAAGCAACATCGGAAAAAAATATAGAAAAAAGGTTTTTCTTAACAGCAGTCGTCCCTCGGCCGGCAATGGCAAACCTCCGAGTGTATTTCTGCCATGAAAAACAGCTTCTCATAAAAATACAATCGCCGTTCGGAGTGGCGTAAAACTGTAGGTCCCTCCGCTTTGTGTTCAAGGCGCACGCCACAAATCGGAGGAGAAGCTAGGCCAAACACTAACATATGTGTAAACGCCAATCCATTATTATTATTATTATTATTATTAAGTACCGCCGCCGAAGTAGTAGTTTGTACGATGAGGAATGTCAAGAAGCCGCAGAGAAAAAACACGCCGCCTATAGGGTCACGTGGCGACCTCGAGCCAAGTGGGCCGTTACAGGGAACTAAAGAAGGAAGCGAGACGTATTTGCCGCAATAAGAAGAAAGAGGCCGAAATACGTGAGTGCGAGGAGCGAGAGCTGCTGGCCGACAGGAAGAACGTCCGAAAATTTTACCAGGGTCTTAGACGACTTACGGAAGGTTTCAAGACCAGGGCGAACTCCTGTAAGAACAACAATGGCGACCTAGTGAACGATGTCCAGAATGTACTTAAATTATGGAGGGAACACTTTTCTACCCTACTAAAAGGTAGCAGCACTAAAAGTTGTGAAGAAGACGAACCGGAGACCCCAGTCGATGACGATGGAATCGTCCCACCGCCTGACTATGACGAGGTACGAATAGCGATCACTAGGTTGAAAAACCACAAAGCTACTGGAGCTGACGGCCAGCCGAGCTATTCAAGTACGGCGGCAGGGAGCTGATGAGGTTCATACATCAGCGCTTATGCAGAATATGGTCAGATGAACGCATGCCCGGCGACTGGAATTTAAGTGTGCTCAGGCCAACCCACAAGAAAGGCGATTCGCAATTCGCGCCAACAACCGCGGAAATTTCGAAAAATTTCTCCCGAGGTGTCTGCTGACGCGGTTGTTTTTGGCATACCGTATACCGAAGAAGAAAACTTAAAGAGTACGTTTAACCGTATGTGTCTCTCTATTGATTTTCTTGCTCCGCAAATTCGGGATATTTTTCGTACTAAGGCTACCAATAATAATCAGGGCGGTGCGGTTATCATTAAGTTCCATTCTCCACTGGACCGCAACAGAACATTTCGCGCATTTAGTGACTACAGAAAAAAAACTAAGGCTGTAGTTTCTGTTTCTGTTGCAGGCCTCGAAGGGAAATTTTCTATTTTTGAGAGTTTGACCACACAAACGAGGAAATTATTGTAAGAGGCCATACGATTGAGAAGAGCGGAGAAGTTGCTGTCTGTATTTACGTTGCGAGGTGCTGTCTATGTCAGAGTTGGCAAAGGTTCGTCAGCTATTAAAATTGATGAACGTAATGACTTGCAGAGGTTTTCTTGCTAATCTGTGTTCTTTTTCTTTTATTCTATATTCTTTTATTCTTAGCTTAAGTATGTTTAGTGTTTTGCTAGCATTTGTAAAGATGGTTCATAGNTTATGTTTAATGTTTTGCTAGCATTTGTAAAGATGGTTCGTAGTATTATTGCTATATTTATTAGTTCTTATTCATACCTTGAATTTGCTTTTGTTCACTTGCTTTATGGTGTCTAACAGCAAGATCAATAGCATTGATGATAATAGTCGCATTATGTTAAATGTTCTATGTAATCAACAGATAGGGCTTAATATCGTCCATTTCAATGCTAGAAGCTTAAACAACACAAAAATGGATTATGTTAGATATGTGTTTACGTGCTCTGCAGTTGATGTTATCTGTGTTTCCGAAACATGGTTTCCACTTGATGTTAGTGATGTTCATTTTAATATATATAATTATAAGATTATTCGAAAGGTGTCGGTAAAAAGGGTGGTGGCGTTGCTATTTATTGTAAGACCCACATCAATATGAAACTTGTCGGCGAGTCGGATAATGGAGGGGTTGAATATTTACTTGTTGAGTTGTCTGATCGTGTGAAAAAGTGCCTTGTTTCATGCGTGTATAACCCTAATAAATTTGTCAGTATAAGTCCTTTGTTTGATAAGTTGTCCAACATTGCTGTCGACTACGAGAATATTATACTTTGCGGTGACTTTAATATCAATCTCCTTGCTGGTGATTCATTTTGTTCTTCGTTGCTTGATAANTGTTTTCCAAAGTTATGGAAATTCGCTTCCATTTGTCCAGTTGCTAAAATCAAACGAGCATGCTCACCTTATGATTTGCGTCCAATTAGTGTTTTGCCTGCCTTGTCAAAAGTGTTTGAGTCCCTAATGTCAGAGCAAATAATGTCACATATGTCCGAAAAGAACTTGTTATCTCCTTTTCAATCACGTTTTTGATCAGGGCATGGTTGTTCAACTGCGATAGTAAAAATACTTGACGATTTGCGAATTGCCTTTGATAATAATGATGTTTCCCTCCTGTGCTTACTTGACTTTTCCAAAGCATTTGACTCCGTAGATCACACACTGCTCTGCTCTAAGCTTTCATATTATTTCGGGTTCGGTAAAACTGCACTATCTCTTATGAAAAGCTACCTAACAGGTAGAACCCAGCTTGTGAAGGTTGGTTCAGTAACCTCTAGAACTAAATCCGTAACACGCGGTGTTCCTCAGGGGTCTATTTTGGGCCCCTTGTTATTTAGTGCTTTCATAAATGACATATTCATGACATGCCAATATGTAAAAATGCATGCATATGCCGATGACATCCAGATATATTTATCGGGTCCGTCAAGAGATTTGCACAGACTCACATCTGATTTGAATATGGACTTATCATCTATCTCGCATTGGGCTGCTCTTAACGGCCTTTCCATTAACCCTGCGAAGTCGTATGTTCTACCTGTTTTTAAGACAAAAGTCCCTTTTAGCAGTATTCCTTCAGTTTTTCTTGAAACCAGACCCCTAAAATTTATTGATAAAGTAACCAATTTGGGGTTTGTTATCAATTCTAGCCTTAGCTGCGTTGATCACGTTAATTCTATTGTGAACAAAGTATATGGTATTCTAAGAAAACTAAGGCAATCGGCATCGTTTGTTCCGATTCCCACTAGAAGAAAGCTTGCGCGTCAATTAATCTTACCTATTATTACTTATGCTGAGGTGGTATATAGTAAGCTTGACTCCAGGTCATCCCATAAGATTGACACCTTATTTAACCAAATCACACGTTATGTATATGGATTGCGGAAGTATGACCATATATCTGCGTGGAGATGTAGCTTGTTAGGATGTGATATCACTGATTATCTAAAAGCAAGAAACTGCATCNGTTGTTGTTGGATGTGATATCACTGATTATCTAAAAGCAAGAAACTGCATCTTTCTCTTTAAACTCAGCAGCACAAAGACCCCTCATTATCTTTATGAGAAATTAATTTTTCCAAAGTCTGAGCGTTCCTGTGATCTAGTGGTGCCTTTCTTTAACTTTAAGACCTCTACTAGACTATTTTTCATTAATGCTATACGAATCTGGAATTCAATTCCCGCTGCAATTAGAAGCAAGATCAATAAAAGCAACTTCAAAAACATTCTATATAGCTACTTTTGTAACAATTGATGAACCATCTAATATTTAAAGTTAATCTCTGTTAACCTATGAATAGATGATTTATGATTTAATTAATTATATGTATTAATGTATGTGTTTGTATTGAATTTATTTGTTGTACTATAAAAGATCTGGGTCTTACTGTACTAATATTTAATATTGAAATAAATTTGAAATTGAAATTGAAATAAGCCTTCTAAGCATAGATTATAAGGTTATAGGTTATATTGTGTGGAAGCCCTTTAGGCCTGGCAAATCCACCATAGATCAGGTATTCAAAATACGCCAAATCTTGGAAAAGACCCGCGAGAATAGGACCATCTGTTTAATGATTTCAAAGCCGGTTTCGACTGCACGAAAGAAATTGCCTTATGCCGCGATGTCTGAATTTGGTATCTCCGTGAAACTAATATGGCTATGTAAAATTACGTTTAGCGATACCATCAGCTCCGTCAGCTTGGTCTTACTGTACTAATATTTAATATTGAAATAAATTGAAATTGAAATTGAAATAAACCTTCTAAGCATAGGTTATAAGGTTATAGGTTATATGGTGTGGAAGCCCTTTAGGCCTGGCAAATCCACCATAGATCAGGTATTCAAAATACGCCAAATCTTGGAAAAGACCCGCGAGAATAGGACCATCTGTTTAATGATTTCAAAGCCGCTTTCGACAGCACGAAAAGAAATTGCCTTATGCCGCGATGTCTGAATTTGGTATCTCCGTGGAACTAATATGGCTATGTAAAATTACGTTTAGCAATACCATCAGCTCCGTCAGTATAGGGTTTGTTTAATCTGATGTTGGAGAAGATAATAAGAGCCGCAGAACTGAACCTCTCAGTAACAATACCTTACAAGAGCGTACAATTACTGGCGTATGGCGGCGACATCGATATTATCGGTAAAAACAAGGGATACGTCTGTTCTGCTTTCTCGGCATTGGATAGAGAAGCAAAGCGAATGGGTCTGGTGGTGAACGAGGACAAAACAAAGTATCTCCTGTCATCACATAAACAGTCAGAGCATACGCGTCTTGGCAACCACGTCACTGTTGATAGTTTCAAGTTTGAAAAAGTAACCGACTTCGTTTATTTGGGAACCAGCATTAGTACCAATAATAATGTCTGCCTTGGAATCAAACGGAGAATCACTCTTTCCAACAAGGGCTACTTTGGACTGAGTAGGCAATTGAGAAGTAAAGTCCTCTCTCATCGTACAATGATCGCACTCTATAAATCCAGCATCATGCCTGTGCTGGTGTATGGCGCGGAGGCATGGACAATGAAAACACCTGATGAAGCGGCTCTTGGAGTTTTCGGAAGAAAGATTCTGCTAAAGATTTACGGACCTTTACGCTGATGCTGTATGAGCTTTACAACGATATAGACATGTTGCAGCGAATTAAAATTCGGCGGCTCTGCTGGCTTGGCCTTGTCGCACAGTGGGCCAAAAGTAGTATCCGTAAATAAGTTATCATCAAAATAAATAATAATCGACTTTCCTTTAAGATGTATTATATTTGAAACTATTTTAAGAAGTCCAAGAAAAAAAATTGTGGGTTAGGCCACTTCTGCTCTCATGGCCTCATTTCTTCTGAAATTTCGGTCGATTCAGGCACTGGGACTATGCTGGACATGGGAACTGCACCCAGGTATAAACACATTCGCTTAAAAAGAGTTGTATGCAATGAGCATGTAATAAAATCACTCGCGTTGTAATGATTTTCACAAGCATTGGAAGAATCTTGCAATTAAAACCGCAGTTGTTCTCCCAATAGAATCTTCTCATAGTTCCTGTTCCTAAGAATGAAACTATACCATGCAGGTATCGATAGTACATCGGTTATGAAGGTATTCCATATGAACTAGGGATGCTAATTTTCAGCTTTTTCCGATCCCAGGACTGTCGGGATGTAGTTATCACAATCCCGGGATCCCGGAATTTAGATATTCATTACTTTTCAACAACTTAAATCAAAAAAGTTGCTTCTATATTGCTTGAGAAGCTCTCCCACCATAAAATAAATAATAAATAAATGGGTTTGAAACATACTTTTTTATTTAAAGTGGCATCTTTGTTTTTTTTTCTGACGTCAGGATTTATTTTGAAGGGCTTTGTAATTTCTACGATATGTTTATTTCCAAAAATTAATTAAAAAATTATAATGCAATGTAGAATACAATTATGAGTACCAAATGCAAGAAAAAATTACTTTAGAATTTAAAACAATTACAATTTTTTTGATTCACAAGGACGAATAGGTAATTTTTTAAGCTGATAAAGTTAGAAGGACGAAATTCGAGGATGTTGTCGAGTTTATATAAGCCATTAATTTTTTCAAAAACAAATTTTGCGAAATTTCAAAGGTAAAGTTTTCAAATAACATTTTCAATACTTACCAGTCCTTCTGTACCAAAAACTTGAATCAGTTTAAATTCTACAGGATTTCCTCTTTAATGTGATATCCATACTTCTTCTCTAAGCATATTTCACCGATTTTTTTAAATCAGTTTTGAATTACTGACGTCAAAGTGAAAAACTAAAAACGCAATTTTACTATATTCGGCCTATGGTTTCGCGAATGTATTGATATTTGTGTTTAAAATTTACTATTGCTGTGTTATATGTATAATGAGCTAGACACTTGTAAAAAGTATTAGTTATTAAATAAAAAAAAGAAATATAGCCAATAATGGACAAGAAAAGGAGTTCCTAATATTGCAAATTACAGATCCCGAAAACCTCGGGATTATATTAAATTTGGTAGAGATCGGTTAAGTGGATTTTGAGATACGCATATATGACATAAGTGGGCGGTTCCACGCCCATTTTCCTAAACTGTTATGAAAAATACATTTTTTGCTTAAGCCATTGTATACCCTGCAAAAAATGGGACTAATCCGGGATGACTCCGGGAGTAATCGCAAAGGAGCATGCGACTAATACCACTTTTGATCTCTTTATATCGGGCATGTCCTATGAAGAGACTAATTGTTCACCTTTATACCCGAACGGGTATAAAAAGCGACTAGTCACTTTTAAAAAATAAAAATAAAAATTTTCGCCAGCTGTGATTGGAACCGGGGTGCTCAGTTTTGTTAGGCGAATACTCTCTCTGTGTGCCAACGCCGCACATGATATTTCATTGACTAAGAGCGTACATATCATTAAATCGTTAATAGTACCCGTTAGAGATGAGTTGGGGACTAATTGATCTCCAATTATACCCACAAGGGATGAGTCGAGACTAATTGACCTCCATTAGTACCCGTATGAGACTAGTTGGGACTAATTAATGCCCAATTGTACCCGATTGAGAGTAATCTCGGAATACTCTCTTTAGAGATTAGTCGCACAATTTTTTGCAGGGTATATGTATGTATAAATTTTGAGTAAATGTTGATGAACCCCTTAGCCACACTGCTCAAAAAACCTGGGCGTCCGGTACATTCATACATATAAATTCAAGGCCTTATTTTTGCTTAAATTGCTCAACTTCGGCAATTTTTATGCAATTGCATCGTATGAGGAATTAATTTATTCAAAAGCAAATGTTCTTTTAGACAAATGCCACATATTTTCGAACTTTCATAGAAACTTTTGAAATTAGCGATGTTAAAAGTTCAAAAAATTATTTTTAATAATATATTAAAATTACTATTACATAAATCCTCTTTTCAAAACTTGTTCGATTTTTAAAATCGGATGGATAATAGTGAAGCTATTAGTAGATAAGTGAATCAATTACGAAAATAACGGTTTCTTGGTATAAAAAATGCAGGGTTCAGGAACTATACGGGACCTATTTTCATGGCGTACTCGACCATGCCTCTAAACTAGGTTTAGTTTCGGGTGTATTTCATGACTTTTTTTGTAGCATGGTGTTATTGGTGTTAATGTTGGTTCCCAAACAAACGAAGTTTCAAACTACTAACTGTTATAGTGACGTATACGCCAAGAAGCTTGTGCTCTGACGGTTTATGTGATGACAGGAGATACTTCGTTTGGTCCTCGTTCACCACCAGACCCATTCGCTTTGCTTCTATATCAAATCCCGATAAGGTTTTTACCTATAATGTCGATGTGGCCGGTATACACCAGCAATTGTACGCTGTTGTAAAGTATTGCGCTTGAGAGGTTCAGTTCTGCGCCTCTCATTTTCTTTACCACCATCAGATTAAAGAAATCAGTGATTTTTTCAAAAAAGACGAAAGAGAGTCATCTGGTCTGAAACCTCGTTTGGTATCAAACGGATCGGAGAGGTCCTTTCCAAGTCTGACAGAGCTGATAGTATTGCTCAACGTCGTTTCACACAGCCGTATTTGTTTCGCGAAGATATCGAATTTAGACATCGGGGCATAAAGAAAGCGGCTTTGAAAACGATAATTATATAGTTTGTGTCGATCTAGTACTCTCGCGGGTCTTTTCCAAGATTTCGCGTGTTGTAAATACCTGGTCTATCGTGGATTTGCCAGGTCTAAAGTCCCAATGATAAGTCCCAATCAGTTCGATGACGATTCACACAAATCGCTCGATAAAACCTTGTAACCCATGCTTAGAAGGCTGATCCCGCGGTAGTTGGCTCGAATGGCGGGGTCGCCTTTCTTGTGGATTGGGCAAAGCACGCTTAAATTCCCGTCGTCGGCCATGCGGTTATCTAACCATATTTTGCATAGGAGTTGACGCATTCACTTTATCAATTCCTCGCCACCGTACTTGAATAGCTCAGATAGCAAGCTATCAGCTCCTGCAGCTATGTGGTTTTTCAGCTTCGTTATTGCTAATCGTACCTCGTCATAGTCAGGCGGTGGAACATCGACTCCGACATCATAGCTCCGAGCTCATCTTCTACACAACTTTCAACAACATTGTTGTTCTTACAGGAGTTCGCGCTGGTCTTGCAGCGTGGCCTAGTAGGCGGCATCTTTTTTCTCTGCAGCTCCCTCAAACTCCTCATCATACCAGTTGTTCTCTAGGGCTCGCTGAAATCCGACTGTACGCACATTTAAAAGACTGTAACCGTGCCTTCCGTCTATCACAACATGAACGACTTGGTTTCTCGTTATTCGATTTGGAGGCAGCCACGTAGCTTTATGGATATTTTTATGCTTGAACCTAGTACTGTATACTACTCGAGGGTTTAAACCCTCACCAAATATATCTCAACATAAGTTTCCGAAAATAAATTACAAAAGATTGTTGATTCTCCCAAAATAAACCATCTCGTCATAAAGAAGAATAGTTGGTGAAAAACGCCCATTTTTTTGAACCACATTTTTTATAAAGAATCAAACAAGGATTATGATGGTATAATTTTAAATCCCTAATTTATTGGTCTGCTCTTTGCAAATCAAAAGTTCAACTGTTAATAGCTAAGTTAGCTTTAGGTCAATCTTGACCATCTTATATATAAAACTGTTAAGCCCGTTTCTATAGTATTAAAACGACGTTAAGATGAGATATAACGATTTGAAAAAGTACATGATTAGTCAGAATCACGAAAAAATGCAAGCTTTGACAGATCATATCTCCGTAGAAAAAAAAGAAAAAGTTCCTCAAACACGTTTAGCTTATTTCGCGTATAAAACCCACAAAGAAAATTTAAAGCGAATCGGAGACATGACATAATTGTTTTACGAAATCCGTCCGGCCTAAAAAAAATTGCTCATATATATGGCTCAGAAATATTTTTATTGGACAAGACAACCGTAGATGGATCACGAATTAATGGAAACAAATCTGACTCTCTAGTTCTCCTTAATTGTCTCTCCGTTAGCTCAGAAGTTGGTTTAAGCAACAAACACCATTCAATGAAAATACACGAAAGTTCTATCGTAGCGGAAGTAGAAGATTCTAAAGAGCATCGAGCATTTTCTCTGCCAATGTCCAGACTTGCATTAAATACGTCAACGTATTCTAAAGCATCTCTTAAGCGGTTCCCCAGCGGACTAAGCGCCCTTGAGTTTTCACATACTTCTCCGTTATGTGCGGGAAGACAAATTGATAATTTTCGTGGGAAAAAATATTTAATGCCAGAGACCATAACGATTATAAGAAATAAAATTAAATATTGGTCTATAATTATTACTGAACAATGGAAGAGTTGTTTTCGTCTCGCGGGACGATTATTTCAAGACGAATATTATTTACGTCTTCTCATAATAATTACATGGGATTTTTATTTTTTTTCGTCTCCCGGGACGTTTATTTCAAGACAAATATTATTTACGTCTTCTTATAATAATTATATGGGCTTTTTATTTTTTTTTCGTCTCTCGGGACGTTTATTTTGAGACGAATATGATTTACGTCGTCTCATAATAATTATATGGGCTTTTTATTTTTTTTCGTCTCTCGGGACGTTTATTTCAAGACGAATATTATTTACGTCTTCTCATAATAATTATATGGGATTTTTATTTTTGTTCGTCTCCCGGGACGTTTATTTCAAAACGAATATGATTTACGTCGTCTCATAATAATTATACGGGCTTTTTATTTTTTTTCGTCTCTCGGGTCGTTTATATCAAGACGAATATTATTTACGTCTTCCCATAATAATCATATGGGACTTTTATTGAATTAAAACTTCTTTATCGAGTTAGGACCGTTAACTTATATATTTTCAAGTAATTCTATGGAAATGAAATAAATAAATAAACTACAGCTTCACACAGAAACGTTAACGGCCCTTAAAGCGTTAAATATATTTATTTATTTATTTATATATATTAAAGGGCTTTCATTTTAGGTGTTTTCATTCTTTGAAAAGGGTTGCCAGATGTTAGAAAATCAAATGCAAATAGTCGAGTTCGGAGATGTTTATGTAAAATATTTAACCCACCGTCACCACATCTGCACCGAGAATTGAAGAGATTGGTATGTAGAAGTGCAATACGGTTTTATTTTTCAAAAAAGGTTTGCCACATAATAGAAATTAAATTCAAAATATTAAAATTATATAAAAAGTTATATGGGTTATAACATATAAGTATCAATCCAAATGATTATGATTATTTTATTTTTTAACTATATATAAGAGGGCTGCCACCTGTTTAAAAAGTGAAACTCAAATAATTGATGTGAAACTTCTTAATCGAGTTTGGAAATATGTACTTGCGTTAAAAATATAACGCCACTGGAGACGGGGAAAGGCAAAGTTTAAATCTTCGAACTAAAGATTTCATTGAAATGTAGAAATGTAAAGGCACTAACAACTTAAAAAGAGGAAAACTGAGCTTTGAAAAAAGACAAAAAAGGCATATATTTTTTTTTTTTAATTTTAATCCAATTAAAGATATTCAAAAATACATACAGTGGCAAAAAATTATAGCCGAACCACTTTTTGCCAAGTTTTAACCGTATTTTCGTTGTTATTTAATTTTGGTTATTTTTTTTTTATAAAAACATAGTTTATTCTTTAACAAGACCCGTGAAAATCCAAGTTTCCAATTTTGTGCAATATTTAAAGAAAATAATTAATCTTCGTACAAATTTCGAGCCATTTGAAACTTATACTTTATTCTACTACAATTCAATGGGCAACAAATCTGCATACTCAGAATCTAATTGAAAAACTCGAAATTTTTACGAAAATTTGTTGAATCTTTTTTTAAATTGCATAAATTTTTAAGGCAGTGGCACTCGATTGTTTCATTTGTACATGTTGGTATATTTTTATATTGGGCTATTGGTACAAAATAAAAAAATGGGAAATTTTTTTTGTAGTCGAAAGATTGGTACAATACAGCGATGTTCTATTGAAAAATTTCAACATACTAATTGGGATAAAGAAAAATATTTGGGTATTCACACAAATGGGATACGATTTGAACCAAATTTGGCAAATATCCAATCGTCTGACACTGCCTTTGAAATTGTATTTATACGGATGTTGTTAAAGAATCGACTATAAAGAGCTAACCAAAATTAAATAACAACAAAAATAATATTTTAAAACTTGCGAAAATTTTGTGCGGCTATAATTTTTTCGACTACTGCACAATGTACAAAAAGAAAGTGCGGTTTTTCCGGCGGGATTACCAAACCTTGTATATTTTAAGACTTCTACCAAAATATTTCTGAAAAATAATACGATTTACGTGAGCTGAACCGGTTTGAAAATACCTCTAAAAATGGAGTTTTTTATTAATAAAAATAGTTTCTTAAAGGATTTTTTTGGAAAATATCCTCCCAGGTGACAAAACAGTTTAAGCTTAAAAAATCTACATAAAAATATTAAAAAATTGTATCAACGGAATCATAATAATAAGAATTTGATGCTGATTTTTACCTCTATTCAAAGGTTTGGGTAAGAAAAACTTGAATAACTGCTCCAACACTTTACCGATATAGACTTATGAGGTATCAGTGGAAAGGTATTTTCTCACCTTTTTTATTTCTTTGCAAAACAAACTTATTCACGTCCCAAAATTTTCTTTATCAAATACCAGCTCATCTTAATTCAACATGGACACGCGTTTATCTTACCTTCCTCTTTCATACTTTGAATGAGCTGATTCGCAAAGAAATTCAAAGGGTGAGAAAATACCTTACCAATGATACCTCATAAGTTTAAATTGGTAAGGTTTTGGCTGAGTTATTCAAGTTTTTCTTAAACCAGGCTTTGAAAAAAGTTCAAAAACAGCATCGAAAATCTCATTATTATGATTCCGTAGAAAATTTTTTTTAAATATTTTTATGGAAATTTTTTAAGCTTAAACTGTTTAGTCATCTGAGGGAATTTTTTTCAAAAAATATTTTAAAAAACTTTTTTTTGATAAAAAAAACTAAATTTTTGGAGGTATTTTCAAATCGGTCCAGTTCACGCATATCTTATTATTTTTCAGAACATTTTGGTAGAGGTCTTAAAATATAATAGATTTCATAATTCCAGTGGAAGAACAGTACCGATTTTTTCTTGTATGGTACAGTCTACTGTATATAAGTTGACTATGATTACTGGGCCGAGCTATCATAGTAGCACAATGCCACTAAGTGCATTTTAAAATTTTCAGGCAATAGCCTCATGCGATTATCGATTATATTTTTTGTTGTTTGTGTGAAATATTTTATTTTTATCAGTATTTTTCTTTTAATCAAAATGTGTTGAAATAAAATCCTGGCTACGGCCCTGCTGCTGCACATAGTTTAGAAATGAAGCATTTCAAAACTTGCGATTTATATCCATATTGTAATCACTCATTAAAGTTATTAAATAATATTAAATAATTAAACAGTTGGCAGCCCTCATCCACAAATTTTCAAAGTGAAACTTTCTTAAACCTATTTTTTTTGACGCCTTCGTGTATACATTTTTAAACTACAACCAACCTGGTCTGACACCCATATTATGATGTGCATTCCAGTTACCTAATTCCCATGTTCATGTTCAATTGAATTTTTTAACCAGATGGCAACCCTTCCACATGTTGCTTAGAAATAAATCCTTTTCAACACCATTTCGATTGATACCCATATTGAAGTAATTAATTTAACTAAATTGAATTAATGTTTTAATATTTACCGGATAGCAAACTAACATAATTTAACCCTTCTCCAAATATATATGTCTTATGTCAAAAATTCGTCAGAATCTGTCCAGAGGTTTTTGAGTAAATGTGTTACACCACTTTTGCAACTTTACTTTATATAAATACGTATAAGATTTACTCACTTCTCATAGAAAATCTTTAAAGCTATAAATAATGTTGTATGGGCGGTCAAGGTAGGCGTGGCCCGATGGTCCAAAATTTGGTCATCTTCTTATAAATGCCATGGCGATTGACTTCGCCAAATTTCAACTTCGAAGCTGCATTAGTTCATTTATGCCAGACAAATTGAATTAGGCCAAGTGTGTATTGGTGAAAGGAGTAAAGCTTAAATGCAAAATTTATTGAAAATTAAAATTTAAATTAAATGTCAATTAAATTGCAATTAAAAAATTTCGTGAAATCGGCTGTAAATGTGCCAATTCTATTAAGAAAAATGTGGGATATAAATAATATTCGTCTTGAAATAAACGTCCCGAGAGACGAAAAAAATAAAAAGCCCATATAATTATTATAAGAAGACGTAAATAAAATTCGTTTTTAAATAAACGTCCCGAGAGACGAAAAAAATAGAAAAGCCCATATAATTATTATGAGAAGATGCATAAGCAGTAGGACACAATATTTGCACTATCTTCATTTTCGACAAGGTAAATGAAAAGGATGAGCTTTCCAACTTGTTTGTATTCTCTGCTTCTTCTTCACAATTTGTATCTGCTGGGCTGTAATTTATGAAATGCATAAATGTCTGACATTGACCTAAACAAAGTACGTTTAAAGGACAAGTTTTGAAGCAAAGGATAACATAGAATTAAAAAAATAATAAATAAAGTTAAATGACAACTTCATGAGAAAAAGGACTGTCTTTTGAAATAAAGAACAGATGGTCACCATAGCTATAATAGACAACTACCTTCTCGTGCCCATAAATTACTTGCGACAGTACGCCTCCTATGGTATAACCACTAGAATCCGTATCCAAAATAAACGTTGCACCTTGAACCGGGTACGCGAGCGAAGGTCCAGTGCATAGCTGTTCCTTCAGAGCTTGGGAAGCCTCCTCCTGTTCTTTGTTCCAGTCGAAAGAGCTTCGTTTTCTGGTGAGCTCTTGGAGGCTATAAACGCTGGCGAAATTTGGAACAAATAGGCGGTAATAAGTGCAAAGCCCAATAAAACTCCGTAGCTCCTGTAAGTTCCTAGGTCTGGTTCAACCTTTTACAGCTTCTATATTTTCCTCAGCAGTGCAGACGACCTTCGTCGACACCTTTTGTCCTTAATAATTCACGTGCTTCTTGAACACAGATCACTTTTTAAGACTCATTTTGAGACCAACTCCAGCTATCCTCTGGAAAACTTCTTCAAAATTCTTCCCAAAGCTTCTACCAAATTCGATGATGTCATCTAAATACAAAAAACCTGTTTTCCAGTGTAGTTCCAAACACCATCTCCAACGCTGAAGGCTGTCTTCTCCTTGTCTCCTTCACTTGCCAATAGGCGCTCTTCTCTTCAAGTGTTGAGAACCACTTCATGCAAGACTAGGAGTTCAGTAATGGTAGTCCACGCAAAACCGAATTTGGCCATCCTTATTCTTCACAAGTACTACCGTCGAACTATAAGGCCTCATTGATGGTTCAAACACACCACTTTCGTGTTTTTATTATTTTGCTCAGAGTTTTCCGTTTGGCTAGTAAATTGTGTGTTCGTTTCTTAAAATGTCACACTCTTATAAGGCAAAAAAGGTACATTTTCTGCCCCGTGAAGCTTTGTCAGGGGAGATGGTTTCCCTGAAAAACAGATGGTTGTTTAAAACGACAATATTATGAAATGCGTGAGCTAGACAAGGACCAAAGGCAAAAACATGCCTTTTTACAGGGTTTAGTGTAACAGCAAACACATTTTACACCGAGGAAGGGTAACATTTTTTGGAAGAAACCAAATCACCATAACATTTCATTTTTAATTTTTTTTGAGCTTTGTACCAGGATTATGTTTTTTTAGGAAAAAGGGAAAAAACAACAAAGTCTAAGAGGTTGAAGTTATAGGAGCTATTCGGAGATCACCGCATCTCCTCATCAGACTTCTGTTTCCTAGACTTCAGAAGAGATCGAACCCGCATCATCGATGTACAAAGTCAGAAACGTTAACCACTGAGTTATGCACACCCCGCAAACTTTTGCTTCTAATTAATTTCCTTATTCAACCTACTGTCAAGTGCAGCTGATTTGCCGCTATTTAAACTTGACAGCGTGTTTGTGGTTGTCAATTTTATACATTCATTTGCTTTATTGTACAGTTTCAGGCAGCCTCTTTCTAAACTATGTATTTTTCAATGTTATTGTGGCTTATTAACATTTTATTATACCCGAGCGCACTTGTGCACAAGGGCATTGTAACTTTGTGCACAAAACGGTTGTTTGTAACAGGCAAAACGAATCGAAATAGATATAGACAAATGTATACATAAAAGATCAGAATGAAAAAAGAAATCGATTAAGCGGTGACTGTCTGTCCGTCCATCTGTGTACACGATAACTCGAGTAAAAATTTAGATATCTTAACAAACTTCGTACGTGTACTTCTTTCTGGCGAAGGACGGATGGTATTGAAAATGGGCAAATTCGAACAATAACCACGCCTACCACCAGGGTTCGGATTTTCCTCATTTTAGCCCCTCGCTTGTTCGTTAGTTTGCTCTGAGCTTGCGCAACTCACGAGCAACAGGCGAGGCTGTTTGCAAACGAGCACTCGTCAAGTACGAGCGCACGCACTGAGCAGCCAGCGAGCGAGTAAGCAAACGAGGGCAGCGCAAGAGTAGAACGGCAACAGTGTTACCAGAACTTTTTGGTCCGACCGGCTAGATTGGCAAAAAAAAGCGGCTAAAAACGGCTAAAATGTCTTAGTGAAATTTCATATGCTTTATTTAAATAAATCGCAAGAAACGTTTTACGTTTAACGTTTTAACCCACATTGGATTTCTTTGCTTAGTTTTTATTATGTTCATTGAACTAAATATTCGCTCTACTTCTGCATTACTTATAGGCAAAACAAGGAAACTAAAAACTAGGTTGCAAAGGTCAGCGAAACGGTTTTCTTCGGCCCAAAATTTTACAGTTGAGTCTAAATTACTCCAGGTATGTAACGTTAACCGTTGCCATTGCATCTCTATGGATGTTATTTCGTCGGCAATATATTTGTGTTTTTGTTGCTGTAGTTGAACAAATACTTTTGGTTTAATTACTCTTAATGCATTTCCAACTGAAAAAAGTAAATTTTTTTTAGTGTGGCAATATTTGTAGGGAGGCGTTGGCGTAATTCCTTTATTAAAGTGATTATAAANTTTGCAGCAGCAAACGAGCGAGGCAAATGAGGCGAGTAAACGAGCGAGGCAAATAAGGCAAGCATATTAGATTAGGCAAAAACGTATGGGATAAAAATTGCATTAACTAAGCATTTTGAGTAAATGCAGATATGTACATACACACATATATACACATACATATGTATGTATGTACCCGTATGCTGTAATTCGAAAGTTCGTAGTTACGAATTCGTAGCTCCGTTCCGAAAATTCGAAAATTGGTATGCTGTAATCCGATCGTAACTATCAACGGCGTTGCCAACTAAAATAGTGAAATTCGAAGTTCTTAATCAGCTGCTTTGGCAGAAACAAATCAAACTAAATATAATCGCAAGTGAATAGTGAAATTAAAAAAAAAAAATTGTCTAATCATTATTTGAAAAGACGTTTCCTTAATTAAGTAGAATACAAAGGATTCAGTGGCCGGTGCTTTTTTGTCCCAGGAGGAAGAACAGCTAACAGTTACATTAATATACAAAGGAGATTGCTAGGAGATTGTTCTGATCCATTTAGCTTAAATGATAGAATGTAAGCTCCCTCCTTTTAAGGGCTCCCATTTCATTAGATATTGTGCCGCTTTAATGCTTGGAACGCTTTCTCAAAATTTCACCACATCCTCTTTAGCTCCTTTTACAAAGCCTCTACCAATGTCCAGCCTTTCGCTCATGCTGATTTGTTGGGATCTTCGATCTGTTAATTTTGTAAACATTTAATAATAATTTTTTTTTTCTATTCACACTTCAACTTACTTACATACATATTTTTGCGTTTACACACTTTATTTTATTGATATTTTAAAGAAATATGTTTCGCTCCGACCCGAGTTGCTATTCGTACAAAATTTTCGACAAATACATAAAAATGGCAGCTACGTCGGATTCAGGCATACCAATATTACGAATTTCGAAGATGGCCTACGAATTTCGAAATTACGATACGACAACGCGGATTTCAGAATACCAATTTTACGATTCGTAGCAAAATCGAATCTACGACGGATTACATCATAGGGGGTGATATTCTCATGCATAGATGCGTGATATTTTGACCAGTTTTATCTACTAGGTAGGCACATATGTGCATTAAAGTGGTCCAAAAATGTATGTAAAAAAAATAAGGTCGTATTTTTAATGCCGCCACCCCCTAGGATTGTTATATACCGAAAAAAAATATACCCATATTTTTTTATTTTGAAATCAAGAAATATTTAGGGAGTGCTCAAAGCGCACAAAGTTTTCCATGTATTTTATATAGGGAAAAAACAATTTTTCGTAGAAATGGTATAAAACTCTTGAAAATCAATATTTTTCGACCGGAAAACTGTGGTTCTCTTCAGGAGACTTCCAGTATTAATATCCAATTATTTATTTAACCATATTTTATGATAACAGATTTTTTATTGGCCACCCTCATTGCATTTTCTAAGGGCTTTGGAGGACCTATAAAATATAGTTACCATGAAAAAGTTGTTAAAAAAACAATTGAGTATTATTACTGGGAGTCTTCTGAAGATAAGTGAAGTTTTCCGATCGAAAAATATTGATTTTCAAGAATTCTACACTATTTCTACGAAAAGATGCTTTTTCTCTATATAAAATACATGGAAAACTTTGAGCGCTTTGAGCACTCCCTAAATATTTTTTGATTTCAAAATAAAAAAATTGGGGTATATTTTTTTCGATATAGATCAATCCTATGGTGTGCCGGCATTAAAACTCCGACTTTATTTTTTTGGACCACTCTAATGTGCATACATATCTATGTAGGTATAATTTTTTTAATGTTCAATAATTTCTTATAAAATTTAAACTTATACACTTTTATAACATGTCTCCACCAAAAAGTAAACCATCTCAAATCGAACTTAACCACATCACTAACTATCGCTGTCCACACTGCGGTTTGAGGTTTATAAAGCAGTACAAATGTAGAGAACAGTGTTCGGACTTCCAAAACTCGATTCAGGACTAAAAATCTGAGCAAAAACAAATTTTCTAGATTGAATTTTTTATTTTCGTTTCTGACATTAATTGTTTGACTTAATTATTTTCTATTCATGCAAAAATAAGAACGCGAGGCAATATAAGGTAATATGTATATATTTTATATTATTTAGTGTGGTACATATTATATTTAGGTAATATTTAGCATTTTCTATAAAGTAGAACGTTTCTAACACTTAATTTTTTAAAGAGCAATAGAATCGAAACCTTTTCTACTTTATATAAATTTCATTCTACATATATTTTTTAACAACTTAAGTAAAGTTCTGCATCCGCCAATTTCTACAGCCATACATCAAAAAATAACTTATTTGACGCATTGCTATGAAAGAGTTACTTTTTAACAGTGAGATTTGGCTAACTTTCAATTTTTTTACTGAAACGGTGGTGAACATTCAAAATACGGCCCCAAGAGGGGCATAACATGAATGAAAAAAAAAACGGAATAGATTTGAAGTCAAGCGGAGTAGAGGAGTAGATTTCAAATTTTTCCAAAAACCGGAGTAAATCTAATCTGATCTTAGTTAAGTCCAAAGCTAGTAAGGAACGAATTTTTTAACGCTAATGACCCACAGATGGCGGGAAAACACAGGGTTGTATCAGACTTTCGACGTGGTTTCGAGTTGGTCAGCTTTTAACCATCTCAGTGAAGTGCTGTTTTTTATATGGCGAAACTACGCTAAATGAAGTGGGTTATCGGGATAACCAACTCAACAGCCATAACTACGTGGTTAGCTCCGGTGGGGACATGGTATTAGGTCTCTTTTTATGCGGATTTGAATTTATGCGGTTTTCAAACACTTTTTTCGTTGTAGCGAATTTGCTTTTTTGAGAGCTTTTCTTACTTTTTTTCAATGTGTAAGGGACAATGCTTCTGATAAATAATTTGTCTTTGTATTCTTACATACAATTAATTACTATATTATTTATAAATAATATATTTATAATATATTATAATATATATATTTATAATATATTATTTATAAAAATCATTTCATAAATGAGTAGGACCTTAGCATTTCAAATGAATATTCCTGGTTTAGTCCCGATACATATGTATGTATGTAGAAAATACAAACTACTATTTTAGGTGTTAAACAGTATTTGATAATTAAGGCTGGTCCACATAGAACTTTCGCGTTGACTTTGTAGTTGGCGTTGGTTTGACAGAACGCACGTTAAAAGTATGCGTTCTACAATGAAGCTTGGCAGAGACTACTTTGGCCACTAAATTAACATATTAACAAGAGATAAATTAATATTTCATATCAATAATCGCATGAAAATTTATATTTCTTGCCCTCATTTGATTAAAAGGAAAAAAACATTTCATATAATTTTATTCATTTGCAACAACTGGCGACCGACGCAGCGATCTTTCTGCTTTGTATGTGGAAACGCCAACGCAACGGCAAAGTTGTATGTAAACCGGCCTCTATTCTTTGTTTACGCAAATTTTCCCATGTCTACATATCCATACATACATACACATATACATATGTCCTTGAACAACAGGCCACAAATAATTTTTTTCAGCAAGGATTATATTTCGTTCAGGTATACAGCATAACTGCTACAAGTAGCAAACTATTTTGGGGGTGTTAACAAGTTTTTGGTTCAGCGGCACAAACGAATGTAATATCTTCGTTACTTACTTTTCTCTGTAAAGATAAAATACATGCATATATATAAGGGTTTTAACCAAACTTAATTCAAGCAACGTGTCTTAGGATCTAACAAGTAATATGAATAATTGACATTTTCAAGTTGACAAAAGAATGACAGTACAAAATATAAGCTCGATAATAAGGCTCTTACTAAAGGTTCGCTAATGGTGAGGACACACCACAGTAACCCCTCCTAGAGAGTTGAAGGAGGTGTAATGGAAGCGGGCTTTAGACGATCGATGGAAACCTTGATTCTATTTCCATTCACTTCGACGACGTCGTATTGCGCATTTCGACTCAAGACTTTGTATGGTCCTTTGTAAGGCCCTGATAGAGACGGGCGGATAGAATCATCCCTGATAAAAACATTGTCGGATGAATACAATTTACCATGAACGAAGACTTTCTTGGGCGTATGCCAAGCGGTGTCTACTTGCTGTAGTTCGTGCATGATTTCGCGGAACTCCTTTATCAATTCCGCTTCCTTCATGTTGTCCGGGTGTGTGACGAAAAAATCTGATGGTAGTCGTAGAGTGGCTCCATACACTAGTTCAGCAGGTGTATATCCCAAATCAGCTTTAAAGGCTGAGCGTAGGCCCAGTAAAATAAATGGCAAATACGTTGTCCATTGATCTATGGCACTTTTGAAGGTACGATGCCAACGCTCTATGAGTCCGTTCTACTGTGGGTGGTAGGGTGTAGTACGCAGGTGCGAAACGCCAACGCATTGCAGCAGCTCGCGGAATAAAGCGCTCTCGAATTGGCGGCCGAGATCTGACGTGATGTCAAAAGGTACGCCGAAGAGTGCGATCCAACCGCCGAGGAGTGCTTTAGCAACTATTGGCGCTGTCATGTTGGGTATTGGAAACGCCATCGAGTAAAGCGGTCTATCACCGTCAAGCAATACCTGTTGCATCCGACAGTGGGAATGGGCCCACAATGTCTATGTTCAGATGTCCGAAGCGTTGTCTGGGGCACTCCCTACGTTGCAGCAAAGTCGTGTTATGTCGGATAATTTTACTCCGTTGGCACTGAACGCAGGTTTTGGCAAACATCTTGCTATCGTGCTGAATTCCAGGCCAAACAAATCGTTGCGCCATCAGTTTACCTGTAGCGCGCATTCCAGAGTGCGAAATGTTGTGTGTCGCTTGAAGAAACTGCTTACGAAACTTCTTTGTGACGAAAGGTCGTAGATGGCCTGTAGAGATGTCGCAAACAACCTTCTTGGAACTGAAAGGCAGTACAAAACTTTTTAATTTAAGTGAATGGTGAATATTACCGTTTAAACACGAGTTCAACTCATCATCTTTAATTTGGTCATCGGCAAGTTCATCGTAATTAATAGGTGCAACCGTAAGAGACTGCATTCTTGAGAGTAGATCAGCGGCCACGTTCTCTTCGCCTTTCACATGTCGAATATTTGTTTATTTGTTTAATTTAGCCAATGAATACATCAAATATTCTTACAGACTATTAAAAAGAAAAGTAAAGTAAATTTACAAAATTAATCCAAAATAGAAGGTAACAATTTCAAAAAGTCGTTTTCACAGGCGGTAAAATCAATATGAATACAATTTTCGATGCGATTAAGATCGCATAAAGCTCTTGTGATAGGAGCGTTTAATGCATAAACAGTTTTTACCAGGCCAATATGAAAGGACTCAAAGTGACGTAAATTTCTAAGTGGAGCATTAAAACGAATACGTTCAAGGAGGGAGGCACAGTCCACCCCTCCAGAAATAATATCAAATACATAAGATAGCGACAGAATCGATCTCCTACTATCCAACGATTTTAAATTAATGAGCTTTCATCTAGCAAGATACGAAGGTATAGGTGCATTAAAATGCAAGGTTCGAAGAGCAAACCTGAAAAACACCTTTTGAACTTTTTCAATGCGGTTAACATAACATGCATGATATGGCCTCCAGACAAATGAGGCGTACTCTAACCTAGATCTAACAAGGGTAGTGAAAAGCAATTTAAGTGTATACGGATCAGAGAATTCGGAACTGTTCCGTCGCACTAATGCCAACATTGCATATGACTTTGAGACAATGAAGTTAATATGATTGCTGAATGTAAATTTTCTGTCAAAAATTACTCCCAAGTCCTTAATCTCTGGGACGGACTTTAAATAATAATTTGATAGGAAGTGTGAAAGACTGTGGTACGTTTACTGTAGGTGACGTGATAGCATTTATTAATGTTCAACGACAAGCGATTGGTGTCACACCACGATTTAAGATTATTAAGCTCTGCTTGAAGTATCTGTGAATCATGCGTACTCTTTATTATGGAGTAAACTTTTAAATCGTCAGCATATAGGAGAAATTTAGAACGGGAAAAGCAACTACTTATATTATTTATAAAAAAAAATTAAAAATAAGGGGCCCAAAACGCTTCCTTGGGGTACCCCGGAGGAAGCGATAAAGGGATACGATAATGTATTATGGACATTGACAACACAGCGACGATTACTTAGGTAAGATTTAATCCAATTTAAACAAGTAAGAAAGTCTAAGTTCGGGCGGAGCCGAACATTCAATACCTGGCGCAAGTATTAAATATATGGTTTCCACCTTTCCGAAAGCTACCGCTACATGATAAGCCGGGGTGTATAGATATTAAGTAAATTAGCGTCCTTAAATTTCGAAATAATGAAATTTAAAGCATTTCTGAAATATACCGTTATATGAAAAATGGCCGTAATATTAGTCCGATTTCAGCAAGCACAATAACCATACCGAGTTTGGTACAAATTGCTAGAACGGTTACCGAGATACATATATGTGATCATAAGTGGGCGGTGTCACCATTTCCCATTTTCCAAAATTTTGTCATAAACGTATTTCTTGGTAAAGAATTGTTGCAACCATCAATTTCGAATAAATTAGTTTTAATATTTCTCTAAATTACCGTTATATGGGATGTGGGAGTGGTTATTGTCCGATTTTAAAAATTTTCGGCCGTTTGGTATGCTGTGCCAGGGCCAACAACTGTGCTAAGTGTGGATCACATTGGTGCAGCGGTTACCAAGATATACACATGTAACCATAAGTGGGCGTGGCTACGCCCATTTTCCAAAAATTTATAATATTCTTATTTTTCGTCTAAGAGTTATTGTAAATATCAATTTTGAGTGAATTATCTTCAGTAGTTACAAAAATATCGCAGGTTTCGTATTTCTGAAAATTACCGTTATATGTGAGGTAGGCGTGGTTATTGTCCGATTTCACCTATTTTCAATACCGTCCGTACCAAAAGAAGTGCACGTACCAAGTTTCGTTAAGATATCTCAATTTTTACTCGAGTTATCGTGTGCACAGTTACAAACAACCGTTATGTGAACAAAGTTATAATACCCAGACAGCGAGATTAGAGACCGTCAAGCGGTTAGGCATAAACCCATGCTGGTTCTGACAAATAAGGCTTTTAACTGCAAAATACACCTTTTCTTTCACTATGCATTCGAATAGTTTCGAAATAGTTGAATGTTTGGAAATGGGTCTATAATTATGAACATAATTTTCATTACCGCTTTTAAAGATAGGGGTGATAAAAGCTATTTTCCAATCATCGACAAATACCCCTGCGGATAGGGAGTTATTGAAAATTAATTTCAATGGATAAACAAGAGAATCGCATTTTTTTAATAGAACTGCGGATAGCCCGTCAATGTCAGTTTGGTTCGAGGACTTAAGCTGCGCAATGCCATTAAGAATGTCGGTTGTGGTCAAGGTTAGGGATCCAAAGCTAAAGGGCAGTTCCTTGGTATTGGAAAGCCTTCCACTAGAGTCGTCGTGTAAGATGAAGTTTGAGCGGAAAAAATCGGCAAACAGATTCGCAGCCTCAATGGGGGATGTAGCAGAATTTCCGTCCAGAAATAATTGAGAGGGAATACTAGAGCAAGATTTCTTCGAAGTTATAAATCGTCAGAAAGCTTTAGGATTCGACTTGATATTGGCTTCATAGTTTAAAACATAGTCTCTCTATAAAAATTTATCAAGGCAGTTAAAATGTTTGGCATACATTTTATACTCAATAAAAAACGAATAGTTGTTCGTGTTTTTGAATTTGCGGTGGTATTTGTTTCTTAAATTTTTTATTCTTTTAAGATTTCGAGTATGCCATGGAACTTTGTCCAACTTTTTTCCAGAGATTGGAATGTTGTTTTGACAAACTTCACCTACTTTAGATTTAAAGATATTAAAACATGATGCCACACTAGGATTACATACATTATAGTTAAAAGATGCTTTTGTGTTTTTCTTGTCCAAGCTGAGGTGTGAGTAAAAATAAATATCTAATACCAAGGGAACATGATACATATCAGGCTCCTTGAAAGGAAAATTACACTCGGACAACTGAAAGTTGACATTAGTGCTAATAAATATTAGGTCCAAAAACCTCTGAAGCTTATTGTGAAAGTAATTTATTTGCCTAATATCAATGCTTAAAAAATTATCAATTAAATATATGTCGCTACTACTATTCACGCAGCTTGGTAAAAGACCAGACGTCTTAGCTATATTAGACCACATAACGTTGTTTAAGTTAAAGTCCCCTAAGACAGCAAGATGCACAATCTGCGTTTAGAGACAAAATATTATCTACATGCGCCTTATAAAGCTCATCTGAGCTATTCGGCGGAATGTATGAAGCGCAGATGAAGAGCGATTCCCGAGGGCTTTGTACACACACGCAGAGTTGGTCCAGCAGCGAATTATTGTTCCTTAGCTCGTAGAAAAACGCCTTATGTTTCCTCTGGATCGCAATTAGGACACCACCACCTCTAGCACAACCAGTTTTGACTGCATCTCTGTCCTTGCGGAATACTTCAAACAAGTTTGGATCGAAGAACTCATGACTGAAGAAGTTATCGTTTAGCCAAGTTTCTATGATACCGAAGATATCAAAGGTTTACTGCGAACTCATGAGATGAAGAGATTTAGATTTTGTCCTAAGACCAGAGACATTATGAAAATAGATTTTAAAGTGCTTGTGGTTAGCATTATCGTACTTTGGGTTTTTGTCTGAGAGTCGTCGTTTTTTGGCATAAATTTAAAAGGGCGCACAGCAACATTCGCAGGCCATAAGTCCGGATTTAAGAGCTTTTGTAGTGCAAATTAGATACGCCCAGTTTAAAATTTACACTCTTTAGAGTCTTTATAGAAACATCATTTTTAACTAGGGGAGAGCACGAAAGCATGCTGGTTTTAATGTTTGCATGTTTAGCTACATAATCAATTACGTTTTCCGCTTTGACAGAATTAGAAAACGAAGACAAGTGCAGCCACTTCAGTCGAAATGTCACATCAAGTTTTTTGCTAGCATTCGAACCAACAACAATCAATGGTGCTTTTTCGTTCTTCTTTGCGCTGTTTAACTTGCCAGCAGAGTTCTGCGATGTAGCCGAAGATTGTGTGTTGGACTGCCTGTTTACGTTTTTGTCGTTAGCAGTTGGATGAGTAGGAATGGGAGCATTAGCAGCAGCATACGAAAATGACGAAGAAGAGTTGGAGAAATGCGATGTAGCCGAAGTTTGTGGCTTCTTGCTTGCGTTTTTGTCATTCGCAGTTGCTTTTTCATTCCTCTTTGCATTGTTTAACTCGCCAGCAGAGATTTGCAATGTAGACGAAGTTTGTGTGTTGGACTGCTTGTTTGCATTTTTGTCATTAGCAGTTGGGCGAGTAGGAATGGGAGCGCTAGCAACAGCAGCAGCATACGAAGATGGCGAAGAGTTAGAGATATGCGATGTAGCCGAATTGTGTATGTTGGGCAGCTAAGGCACATTTTTGTCTTTCACAGGTGGTGGAGTAGGAATGGGATCATTGGCGTTAGCAGGCGAGGGTAACGAAGAAGACAGAGAGGAAGCAGGTAACTCTGTGTTAATAGAAGGCGAGATCAGCGGAGCAATATGAGTGGTATTCCTTGAGTAGGATTTGCATGGGCAGAGGTAGCGTTCACTTGAACATCATTTGCAAATACGCGCACATTCTTACGAAAGTCTATGACAGCAGTCTTCACATCTGCAATGATAGCAGCCATATCAAAACCACACAATTTACTACTCACAGCCTGAACTTCAAGGTGGAGAGAATCAACTTTTTTGAGAAGAAGTTGTTTATCATTTTGGAGAGTCCTTTATCAAAGAGAGCGCAGAAGAGTTTTCAGTTTAAGAGCGACAAGCTCATCAAAATCGTTTGTAGAGTAATTTCTTGATTAGCACTTTTTTTTCTGACGAGTTAGTTTTATTCGCCGAAGTTTCCGAATATGCCGAGGCACCACCGAAAGCACTCACACGGGTTGGGGAGAGTAAAGACTTTCTACGATCGGTTGTGCATTGCTTGCATATGGAATGTTTATTTGACTTTTGAAGAAATTCAAGGTCAGCTGGAAGCAGATTAGCACAGACTAAGTGAAAAATTTCACTGCACTTTGCACATTGAATTTTTTTACCACAGCTACAAGGCATTGTAGATATATGAATAAATAAATAAGTGTCCAAGAAATACGACCGAAGTACATAAATCGAATAACTATCGCACGAGTTTTTTAATATTTATCTATTTTATTTAATTAAGTATTAAGTGTTATTTTAAGTAAGCAAAACCGAGAGCGGAGATAAAAGCACGCCCAACCAACTAACGGTTGTAGTGGTTATTTCTGAAATGAAGTCCAACTGTCTCACTTGCCGATCCGATGCTTTATGCAAAGCTTGACGAAATACGAAGGCGAGAGGCTTATGGTTCGTATACACGTAACAATTACGGCCTTCCATCATGTAACGAAAGTGGCGGATCGCGAGGTACATCGCCGCCAGCTCGCGAGCGTATGTACTATACCGCACTTCGGTTGGTGAAAATTTACGCGAAAAAAATCCAAGAGGCTGAAGAGCACCGTCCACGATTTGGTTTAAGACTGCTCCGGCTGCAAAGTCGGAAGCATCTACCCAAAGAGACAGCTCTGCGTTCGGCAGCGGATGAGCGAGAATTGCACAGTTAGCAAGCTGAGCTTTACAGGCCTCAAAGTGCTGTTTGGCGCTCTCTGTCTAGATAAGAGAGGTGTTGTCATTTTTTTTGTTGCCGGCTATCATGGAAAATAACGCCGATTGATGCAGAAGCGCGTTAGGAACTGCGATAAAAATTTAGCATTGCTAAAAAACGTTTTAATTCCTTCGCGACGGTTGGTAACTTAAAGCGCGTGATTGCTTCGACGCGGCTTGGCAAGGGCCGAATGCCATTTTCCGTGATAGAGTGTCCCAAAAACTCCAACTTGGATACTCCAAACTGCGACTTAGCTACGTTACTTGTAAGGTTGTAATTTTTTAAGCGATTGAAATCCAAACGGAGATGTTCTTTGTGCTCTTCAATGGAATTCGATGCGATACAAATATCGTCTAAATAGGTGAATGTAAAATGTAATCCACGATTAAATTAATAAGGCGCTGAAACGTTTGCGCAGCATTTTGCAACCCAAACGTCATATGGGTAAACTCATATAACCCAAATTGAGTTATTATGGCGGTTTTGGCAATATCGTCCGGGTGTATCGGCACCTGGTGAAAAGCCTTTTGCAAATCAATTTTAGAGAACACTGTCTTTCCTGCTAAAATTGTGGAAAAATCCTCTAAGAACGGCAGCGGATAACGATCGGGGATAGTTACAGCGTTTAGCGCTCTATAATCGCCGCAGGCTCTCCACGATCCATCGGCTTTTCTTACCAAATGTAAGGAACTTGCCCAGTTGCTTGACGATGCACGGCAAATTCCCAGTTTAATAAGAGACTCAAATTCTGCTCGTGCAGCTGCAAGTTTTTCCGCTGATAGACGTTGCGGCCGAGGCTAGGTTGGCTAGCCAGTCGTGGTGATTCGGTGAACAACGGACGTATTCGTTCGAATACCGATAGGTTTTGGGCACGTAATTTCAGAAAACTCTCTGAGCAAATCAGAGAAATTTTGCGCGGTGTTGATCGCTGAAACCGTTGATGTTTTTAAATGCGTTACCAGGCATGCAGACTTTAGTAACGTGGTACGGTCAATGAGGCACCGTCCCTTAAGATCAACAATTAGCCTGTGATGTCCTAAGAAATCGGCACTCAGTAGAGCTTGTGATGCGTCTGCTATAATAAAATTCCACAGAAATTCACGTCGCAGATTAAGACTAAGAGTTAAAATAACTTCGCCATAGGTAGGAACGGATCTACCGTTCGCGGCAAACAACTTCATTGTGGTTGTGTCCGCTCGAGCCAATTTCGCCGACCTGGATATGACTGAAACTTCAGCGCCTGAGTCAATTAAAAACCTAACGTTAGCTGAAGTGTCATAGATACAAAGTCGATAACTTTTCATGATATCAGAGTGTTTGCCAAGCTCTGATATTGAATTGGCTGAGCATTCCACAGAAATTCACGCCGCAGATTAAGACTAAGAGTTAAAATAACTTCGCCATAGGTAGGAACGGATCTACCGTTCGCGGCAAACAACTTCATTGTGGTTGTGTCCGCTCGAGCCAATTTCGCCGACCTGAATATGACTGAAACTTCAGCGCCTGAGTGTCATAGATACAAAGTCGATAACTTTTCATAATATCAGAGTGTTTGCCAAGCTCTGATATTGAATTGGCTGAGCATTCCTATTGTGAAGAACGAACTCCCTTCGACTGCGAAAATGTGCAAGGCTGCCGGCATTTGGTGGCTTTGTTGTCAAACTTCGCTTAAGATAAACAAAATTCGCGAATATTTAAATTTTTTTGAATTAAAGAAAAATCATGCATTTTCTTTAACTGCATCTACAAACAAGTCTATACTTAGTAAATTTTTTATGTAAAATACTTTCAGATATGTAGTTGCTTCTCCATACTCAAATGCAGCGTAGTTAAAATATCTTAAGGAACCATTATAAAATAAGGACTATATTGCGATTTTTAACTTTTTGATATTTTCTTCCCCAACTTTGACTATCTCTTGTGAAAAAAAATGTACTGAGCTATAACTTTATATTACATAAAAAAATTGCTCATTTAATAGATATTTCAGAAGGGTGCCACTCTCACTATTTCGAATAGGAAAAAAAAAGTTATAGCCGCTTTTGTGGGTAAAGGACTGAGACACGCTAGAATGTATTTAATAGATTTAAATTTAAGTTGCTCTTGTTACCGACCAATGACATGCTAAATAGTACAAAGGTACATTATTACTTGCTCCTGACATTATTTTGTGTTACTTACCGGAAATAATGAAAATGGATTTTGTGCATTGTGTTATTAATACTATGACAGGGAACACGCAGTATACGTAATGTGACCAACCGTACTTCTTTCGGAAGTACAGTACTTCTTTTTTCGCTCTTGTACTTCGTACTTCGAAGTACAGTAAAATGTACTTTGCGATACTTTGTACTTCAGGAGGGAGATTCTGTAACAAGTTGCGACAATTTTCGGATCGCTATCGCACTTTTTGAATCATGATATAAATAATCTCCCCCAGGTCCTGTACTTCTCCGATCTTCTAGACGATCGTCACATGGCCTGGGTGTTAAATTCGTTCAAACCATTAAGGTCGCCGGGGACCAATGGCATCATACCTTCGCAGCTGCAAAGGTGTAGTGCAATTGGTTGGGTTCTATTTATGCGAACTTTGTGAGGACCGGGTTCATCCCCAAGGCTTGAAGGGTGGTCAATGTTGCGTTCATCCCGAAGGCCGGAAAAGGCTCTCATGTTTTCCCCAGGGATTTTAGGCCTATCGGTCTCTTCATTTTTGCTAAAAACGCTAGAGAGGCTGATAGATCTGTACATAAGAAACGCGATTCCTCGAGAATGTCTTTCAAGACAAGAAAAGGTCGGTAAATACCGCACTGCACACATTGGTAAAGTAGTCAGAGGAAGCCTTCACGCATGAAGATTATGCATTAGGGGCGTTATTCGATATCGAGGGAGCCTTCAACAATGTCACTCCAGAGGCAATAGTCAAGTATATTCATAATCTGGGGGTGAAACCAACCTAATAAGGCATATCTACAGCTTACTTCGCGACAGAACTGTCGCGGAAGAGTGGGGGAGCGTCTGCACTCTGTGAAGAATCAATAGGAAACTCCACAGGGTGGTGTTCTCTCTCCCCTGCTGTGGTTCTAGAGGAACTGAAAAATTTGGGCTGTCGGGTGATCGCATATGTAGATGATGTGGAACTTTTGGTTAAAGACGATTTCTATACACCCCTTTTTGATCTGGCTCAAGGTTACCTGAACCAGGTAACTACATAAGTGGGCGAACAACGGCGGCTGTCGTGGAAGCCTAGCATTGAGGAAAGGGTAGTTAAGGTGTCGGTTGCCTTGTACTGATGTAGGGGATCTATCGGTAAAAGGTGGGGTCTCTCGCCCAACTTAATTCATTAGCTCTAGGAAACCAGATTTAAGCCTATATTGTTTGAAAGAGCCCTTGCCTGGTGGAACTCACTAGAGAAGGCTACACTTGTAAAACAGGAATTAGTGGAGCGTTAGGAAGCATACCTACACTGGCGCTTAACATACATGCATATCATCACCTGAAATGCAAAAAGACGTAACATCATGTAAATGAAATAGAAAAAGTCATGACTAATATAATAATTTTTTTCACAAAATGATGTGGGGAGTTTTAATTCGATGAAATCCATCATATAAAAAAAGTAAATTTTGATATTTCTCTTAGTTATGATTTTTTGCATTTCAACGATGATGTTTGTTACGTCTTTCTGCATTTCAGGTGACGATATGTTGAACACGGCACCTGCGGATATTACAGACAGAATTGTGGCAGCGCGAACTGCTATTAGGCTAGGTAAACCTGGTCCTCTTGTGTCATAAAAAAGCAAAAGAAGACGTTTCTCTGCTGCAGCAAATATTCTAATAGGGCACTTTAAAACACGTTATCTCTCAAGGCCTAGTGATGGGGGTTCTGACAGGTAATTGTGAAATTGGTATTTATGCGGTGAGGCTAGGAATTTCAACTGATCGTTTTGTATCAGCCGTCAAGAGGAAGATGAAGTGGAATCGTCTCCTCACTTTCTTTTAGACTGTCCAACCTTCGCGAGGCTAATATGAAAGCATTTTAGCTCGCACTTCTGAACAAACACTGAGCTCCCAGGGATCGAAATTAACGCAATCGAAATTTTGTAATCGGCTCGCGGCGTGAACTTAACCCAACCTAAGCTGTACTTCTTTGAGCTATGAAATAGTTGGTCACATTATATGCGGCTATTCACCTAATTTAAGGGTGAAGCTTGCTGTAATGCCAGAGCTGCTCAAAGACTCTATGCAGAGCGATACCCAAATCGTCGGCATCCGGGTGGTGAAGTATTCCCCCGCACCCGTAGAGAAATATCTGAAGGTAAGTAATTTTTACACCTTTCTTGTTTGAAGCCATTCTTCTTTCAACTATCGTTTTTAACTTTTTTAAAGTCGCATACCTGGAAAGCGTGGCGGCGAAACAGGGCGTCCTGCAACGGTAGATATTAAAGTTGTGTTAGAGGAAGTGGAGCTAGGTCCATCGACTTCAGGGAGAATGATGGAAAGACGGACTGGAATACCAAAAACTACAGATCACAAAGCTTCAAAATACCATCCCTATCACATTGAACGTGTTCAGGCTCTACAAGAGAGAGATTACCTGTCGAGGGTTAGATTTTGCAGTGAAATGTTACGAATGCATGATTCAGACTAGAGATTGGCGCGGGATAGCGGGACCCGCGAGACCCTCGGTACTGATTTGAATAAAAATATGGCGGGCGGGACGGGACCCAAATCCTTTCCCGACACTCCCGATAAAACCGTAACCCCCGCAAATTTATAAAATCATAATTAAAAACTATGTTTGAAATATGCACTCCTAATGTTTCATTGAGACGAAAACGAACAGCAAAGCAAAACAAAATCGGAAGATGCCAGATCTTTCATTATTATTTGAAATTAATTCGAAAGACATGAACATTTTTATCAACCTTCGATCAGTTTGTGAACCACGCCACATACGTTGAAATCTCAACCGTCGTTTCAATTTGTTGTCCGTTTGTAGCCTTCTTTAGAGATATATATCGGGACCCATGGGACCCGCGGTACAATTCTGAAAAACGTCGGGATGGGCAAGTTCGGGACTTAAAAATTGAATTTCGGGATGGGCGGGATCGGGATTAAATATTTAGTCCCATGCCCGTCTCTAATTCAGACCCTAACTTTTTTAATAAAATAATTTGGAGCGATGAATCATCATNCAACTATCGTTTTTAACTTTTTTAAAGTCGCATACCTGGAAAGCGTGGCGGCGAAACAGGGCGTCCTGCAACGGTAGATATTAAAGTTGTGTTAGAGGAAGTGGAGCTAGGTCCATCGACTTCAGGGAGAATGATGGAAAGACGGACTGGAATACCAAAAACTACAGATCACAAAGCTTCAAAATACCATCCCTATCACATTGAACGTGTTCAGGCTCTACAAGAGAGAGATTACCTGTCGAGGGTTAGATTTTGCAGTGAAATGTTACGAATGCATGATTCAGACTAGAGATTGGCGCGGGATAGCGGGACCCGCGAGACCCTCGGTACTGATTTGAATAAAAATATGGCGGGCGGGACGGGACCCAAATCCTTTCCCGACACTCCCGATAAAACCGTAACCCCCGCAAATTTATAAAATCATAATTAAAAACTATGTTTGAAATATGCACTCCTAATGTTTCATTGAGACGAAAACGAACAGCAAAGCAAAACAAAATCGGAAGATGCCAGATCTTTCATTATTATTTGAAATTAATTCGAAAGACATGAACATTTTTATCAACCTTCGATCAGTTTGTGAACCACGCCACATACGTTGAAATCTCAACCGTCGTTTCAATTTGTTGTCCGTTTGTAGCCTTCTTTAGAGATATATATCGGGACCCATGGGACCCGCGGTACAATTCTGAAAAACGTCGGGATGGGCAAGTTCGGGACTTAAAAATTGAATTTCGGGATGGGCGGGATCGGGATTAAATATTTAGTCCCATGCCCGTCTCTAATTCAGACCCTAACTTTTTTAATAAAATAATTTGGAGCGATGAATCATCATGCAAACGTGATGGTTATTTTAATTTNAAAGACGGACTGGAATACCAAAAACTACAGATCACAAAGCTTCAAAATACCATCCCTATCACATTGAACGTGTTCAGGCTCTACAAGAGAGAGATTACCTGTCGAGGGTTAGATTTTGCAGTGAAATGTTACGAATGCATGATTCAGACTAGAGATTGGCGCGGGATAGCGGGACCCGCGAGACCCTCGGTACTGATTTGAATAAAAATATGGCGGGCGGGACGGGACCCAAATCCTTTCCCGACACTCCCGATAAAACCGTAACCCCCGCAAATTTATAAAATCATAATTAAAAACTATGTTTGAAATATGCACTCCTAATGTTTCATTGAGACGAAAACGAACAGCAAAGCAAAACAAAATCGGAAGATGCCAGATCTTTCATTATTATTTGAAATTAATTCGAAAGACATGAACATTTTTATCAACCTTCGATCAGTTTGTGAACCACGCCACATACGTTGAAATCTCAACCGTCGTTTCAATTTGTTGTCCGTTTGTAGCCTTCTTTAGAGATATATATCGGGACCCATGGGACCCGCGGTACAATTCTGAAAAACGTCGGGATGGGCAAGTTCGGGACTTAAAAATTGAATTTCGGGATGGGCGGGATCGGGATTAAATATTTAGTCCCATGCCCGTCTCTAATTCAGACCCTAACTTTTTTAATAAAATAATTTGGAGCGATGAATCATCATGCAAACGTGATGGTTATTTTAATTTACATAACCTTCACAGTTGGCAGATAGATAATCCTCACGAAATGAGATAAGATCGTTCGCAGTATCAGTACAAAATAAATTTATGGTGCCGTATTTTTAATTGTCAGATATTGGGACCTGTGGAACTGCCGCCAACGCTCAACTCCCACAGTTATTTAAACTTCCTTCAGGAACGGCTTCAAACCCTTTTAGAAGATGTACCCTTCAACCTGCGGCGAAGACTATGGCAGCAAAATGAAGGATCCCCTGCACACTACGGGCGTGAAGTATCATTTAGACGAAACTTATCCTCGCCGATGGATTGGACGATACGGCCAATCACGTAGCCTGCTCGATCGTCAGACCTGAACCCATTAGATTTTTCTACTGGGGCTGTTTTAAGGACAAAATTTATTTAAAAATAATTCAAAACGAAGAGCACTTGCCGGAACAAATAAATGGAGTTGCTGCTGAGATAGCCCAATTGAGTTTAAGATGTATATAAGTGTATTTTCTTAAAAGGTGCCGAGCTTGTCTTAGAGTAGAAGGTCACCAATTTGAGCATATTTTATCAATAAATGAATAAATTTTTCTGCAAACAACTCATGTATGTTTTATTTCACGTGAACCCATCCTTCACAAAAAATATTAATAGATATAGCCCTTGTTATTGGCTCTAGTCCGAATACATACATTCTAGCGTGTCTCAGTTCTTTACCCACAAAAGCGGCTATAACTTTTTTTCTATTCGAAATAGTAAGAGTGGCACATTTCTGAAATATTTATTAAATGAGCAATTATTTTATGTAATGTAAAGTTATAGCTCAGTACTTTTTTCACGAGAGATAGTCAAAGTTGGGGAACAAAATATCAAAAAGTTAAAAATCCCAAAATAGTCGTAATTTTATAATGGTTCCTTAATATATTTTTACTACATTGCATTTGAATATGGAGAAGCAACTATCTGGAAGTATTTTACATAAAAAATTTACTAAGTATAGCCTTGTTTGTAGATGCAGTTAGGGTTCGAAATGTCAGACTTTGGTATCGATACTGAGTACTCATTCTGGCATCGAGCTCATGGTATCGATACTCTAAAAATATCAGGGAAAAAGTATCGATACTAATCAGTATAGGACTCATTAAAAAAACGTTTTTTGGGATACTAAAATTATTTAATTTTTCAATCGTATATCTAGTTATTTCCTGCAATTAACACAGTAGAAATTTAAAATATATGATTTTTATTTCATTGCAGAACTTACTTTCACGTTAGATGTAATTTTAACGTTAAATGTACATACATACATATATATATATATANAGTGAGAGTAAAAAGTGAGTAACAACAAAAAGTACGGGAACAAAAAAAATTTTTTTCCTGTAAAAACGTCAACCAGTGATTGCTTGACACTTTTCATGATTTTACCAGAAAAAAAGTTCGGGTAAAATCTTGCAACTTCATTCTCTACACAACTCTTCAAAAGTCGCTCTCATTTACAGGATTTTGGAGTACGGGAACATTTTTCCTGCAACTTCCTGCAAGTACGTGTAAAATCCTGTAACTTCATGGAGTACTGGATCAGAGCAAGTTTGAATTAAAAGACAACGGTAGTAGGCTAGACGTAAATTTGAATAGGTTACAAAACTGCATACCCAAAAAGTTTCTAAAAATTCTGCATTTTCGTGAACTAGCGTAAAGTTTTATGACCTTATTCATAAAAATAAAAAAGGTTTATAAACTGAAAAATATATGAAAATGGCATTTTATTAAGCTCTTTAAACCTACTTTATTTTTTATGAATAAGGCCATTAAACTTCAACTTATTTCGTTTATGTTAAGCAACAGACACGCAGTATCAGTTTATTTTAAGTGATGGACAAAATTGAGTGATAGTAATCCATATAAGCAAAGAAAATTGGGTTGCCAATGGAAGAAAAAATTTAAAAAGTGTGTTTTTCAAAAAGTATTCGATACTACGAGTACTTTGCAAAGTATCGAGTAAAAGCACCAAATAAGTTATCGAGTATTAAAGTACTCATTTTTATACCCTCAGTATCGATACTTACTCAATATCGATAGTATCGTTCGAACCCTAGATGCAGTTAAAGAAAATACATGAAACGGAACGATTTTTTTTATTCAAAAAAATTTAAATATTTCAAAAACGATGACACTTTTACCTGAAAAATGTGTGGTTATCAGGGAGCTCACCCCCCACCAACCTTCTCCTCAAGTTTGGCAGGTTACTTCTGGGACACCCTGTATAACTCTAAAAAATAATTCATTCCATACAATTATTAACATAATTTCGTACATAATCTATTGAAGGAGTAAAAGCACTCAAGAAAACTCAATAAATATTTCACTAAGTTTGACGGAATAAAACTTTTATTTCATTGAAAATTAACTTATGAATGTACAAAATAATTGATTTTACTGCAGATATATTGGAATTAATATCTTATATTTTTTAAGTATCTTAAGTTAATATTTGCATAAAAAAATTTCAAATTGTCTCCATGAGAAGGGAACTATATAAGGACATTTTGCAAAATTTCAGATACAATTATAATATAAAATACGAATGACCCATTTTAATAAACCTTCCCGGGTTTTCTGCCTTCTGTAGATCAAGAAATCAAAAACCTACCCTTTACTGCAACAACAGCGCACTAGCTCTTCAAAAATCACGGAAAAAACCACCCTAATTTCCTGTTCAACTACAACCTTTGCGGGCGTATGTACAATACTACTACTTACAACCTTTCAGTGTAAATGCACAATATATTGTAAATTTTTTTTAATATTTTAAATCATGATAGTTTAATTTTAGCATTTTTATATGATGAAAAGCTTTTTATATTTCAATACCATGTGCTTTTATTAGCGATTTTACTTGACTTTCACGTATTTTTTGTACAGTAAATTACCACAACTTGCGTGGTAATGGTCTATTTTTAAATTAAATTCCAATAATATTTTTGAAACGTTTTCGATTTTAAAGTTTACGTAAACTATTCCGGACATTCCAAAACTTTATAAAGTTTAATTTGTTTTCAAAAATATTAATACAATTTTTAGTAGCACGTTTCCAATTTTACAAAAAATTAAACGTACAACATATTGTACAAATGCAGGGAAAGGGTTAAAACTTTTTCTCATGCTAACGAAGTAATACCGAAGTAGGTACTACAGATTAAAACCGGTATATTTAGAGAATGAAAAATCTAATCGCAACAAACGAAAAAATGAACGTAGATTCTTTTAAATTCAGCGCTGCTACAGCTTTAAATATTTCAAATTATTTCATTTATTTTATTTTAATTATCTATGAGAAATTTTAGTTCAGAAGAAGAGCACTAAAAAAGGCACTAGGCACTAAACAATTTTTTTTGGCATTTTAATTTTCAAAAAGCACTAAATCTAGTGCTTAAAGCACTAAGTTGGCAACTATGCAGACAATTACTCGACAACACACAACAGCCTCGCTCGTTTAACAGCCCTATTCTGTCAAACCTCACAAATAAATTGTGAGGAAAACAATTGTGACTTTTTTGTCAGTTCTATTTTGTGAGGTTATTCACAGCCAAACCTCACAAGAACACAGCTCTTTAAAATTCACCACTTGAGGTGAAAAGTGTTTTGCTGTCAAACGGCCATATTACAAATGAAAAACAGCGCGAAAGATGCAGGCTGAACAACAAGAAAAGTAAGTACTTTTATAAAATGTAAAGTTTGCTGTATAATATCGATCCAAGTTCGAAAGAAACTCGCAGGAGCAGCTGCAGTATTTTATAAGTTTCTGCAAGGACCACCCGGAGCTTCAACGAGGGAAGTTCCAACCAAGTAACCCCCAGTTAATACAAAATTTATGGTCAGAAGTGGCAGACACCCTAAATTCAATGCGAGGGCCCACTCGAACTGTGGCAAAGTGGAAGGAAGTAGGTGTGTTAGTTTTTTGTATTCCTATTTTTACATATGTATATATTTTCTGTTTAGTCGCTTATGCATTGGAAACACCAGTTGCGCAGTCGCGCACGCAGGCTGAAAGCACAACCGCATGTGACTGGCGGAGGACCTCTTATTCCTGACATATCCGAATTTGAACAGCAGGCAATCGATACCTTTGGGGCAGCAGCGGTGGATGGAATCTCCGGTGTGTCTTGCACATTGGGTCATGCCGTATTTAAAAAATTTATATTTCAATAGGAATTGTTTGTAATTATATTTCGCAATTCGGGGAATTGCTCAGTGATTTTTCTATGGGTGTGCGGAACGGAAGTTGGCATTGTTTTGAATTAAAGTTCCATCTATTAGTACACACGCATATAATAATTTTTAAATTCGGTTAGCGCATTTAAAAACATTAAGGAAATAATTTAACCGTTCTTCGAAATTCTAAACTCTTCCCTATTTAAAGTACACATTCATATCTGTGTTCGTATGGAATAGTAGCTTATGTCGGGAAGCTGGATTTAGTATAATACGGCATTCCCTTTATTCTTTAAACGACAAGGAATATTTTCATGAGACTTAATTAGAATATTGACTTGCTAGTATCGGAACTATTTCTTGCACGTTTATTTGCCAAAAGTTCTTCAACGGCTCGGCACTAGTGCTGCAATTTGCTAAAGCCAGCCTTTCGAAATAAGCTACTATTCCATACGATATATGTATATGCAAAAATAAGTATACTATGTTTTAACGATTTGTTTAAAATTTTATTAAGGTTGAATCATCGGTGACCATCGTTGTCGATGAGACCATTCCATCGGCTAATTCCGCTCCCATTACTCTTCAATCTCCTTTACATGAGTCTCCTTCTGCTACTACGTCTTGTTTTGTATTACCAGCAACTACTTGTCTTGAGGTTGCACATTCTGCTTCTGCCACTTCTGCTTCTGTATATTCTGATGTGGCTCCAGGTACCCCCACTTCTGTAAATCGCTCAGCAACTATTTCTTCGCATGGTGTCGTGCCCAATGTTGTGGTATCTTCTGCTGTTTCGTCGCCAACTGTTCAACGGAAATTGACCGTAGCAAAAGTTTTGAATACTGTGATGACCAATTTGGAAGCTTACGCACTTACGCAAATTACGCAAGCGCTTAATACGATCAGTCAAGCATTGAACAAGTTGACTGAAAAGCTAGACAAATTGTAGGGCGCTTAAAATCTTTAGATACTTGATAATTTTGAGAGTACAAAAAGGTAAAATCCATATGAATTCTTTTTAATTTTAGCACATTCTTCATTAGAATCTTTATGTTATAAAAATAGTTAAAACTCGTAATTTCTGTATTTTTTTTAATCTAAAGCTGCAATATGCATATAAAAAAGCACTAGTTATACACTGGTGGACCGATAACTGAAAAATATTTATCTTTTAATTGATTTAATTTTGATTGGTATGATGGATTTAATCGAATTACAACTCCCACATCGTTTTATGAAAAAAATAAAAGATATTAGTCACGACTTTTTCCATTTCAGTTACGAAGTTATTACGTCTTTTTGCATTTCAGGTGACGATATGTATGTTCGAAAATGAGCAACATCGTCAGCGAAATAATTCTCAAAAATCAACGAAATTTTTGAGCTAATTCAAACTTACACAATATTACTTAAATTGAATGAGCTATTAAACTGCACACCATAATTTTTTATAGAAATTCCGATTAAAAAGTTAAAAATTTTGATGACCATTTTTTGACCTTTCACGAATTATTATAAATCTTGTTCAAAGTTGAGTTACTTGATTTTCATTGTGACATGCATTAGGTTAACCTAACAAAATAAATTAAATCTAATAAATAAAAATGGATGATCAATACTTGTAAAGACAAAACGGTTTTAGTTATCGGGATACCAGTGTATGTATATTTGAGTGAGACTGTTTGTAAATGATAGACTGTCAATGGCCAAATGTCGTCTGCTATTATTTCTTTTAAATACATAGTTTCAAGCAAAAAATTAAATTTTATTCAAAGTAGAACCAAATTTCTAAACTTATCCAATTTATATACAGTGATCGAATAAATTATAGTCGACAAGTTTTCACAAAACATTTTTTTGTTGTTTAATATTAGTAATTTTTTTATAAAAAACCATTGTAACCAAGTTTCAAACTGCATACACACATTTTTTCTAAGAAATCGAATTAACGAAAGTTTATTCACATGTGTTTGGAATATTGGACAGAGTTTGAAACTTGGACTTACAACGGTTTTGCTAAAGAAGGAACTTTATTTTTTATATAAAAACTTGTCAATATGTGGTGCGACTATCATTTTTTCGACCACTGTATATTTAAACAGTTGTGGTTCTTAGAGACATTATGTACCGTTCCCTTACTCTTGCACCCTCGCTTGCATTTGAATTTTCTACACCTTCGATCACAACTTCGGAATCTTCCAGTTCTACAACTTCTTCGAATCCAAGGTCGGCAGCCACGCCATTCTTCAAAAGAATATTGTGGAGAATCGTACAAGCGTATATAATAGTCGCTGCTCTTTCGGGGCTATAATTCAATATGCGGTGTTTCGACAGGCATCGAAATCGCGACTTCAAAACACCGAAAGCTCTTTCGATGGTATTGCGTGCTTTAGCGTGCATCTTGTTGTACTTAATTTCCCTACAGTGTGAGGACTCTGCCACAGGTGTTAAAAGCTAAGGCACCAAAGGATACCCCTGATCGCCTAACAGCCACGAATCACTTTGTGTGCTGTAATTTCTCATCAAATGCATTCGTGTTGGGGATGTGGTCCAGATGCCAGAATCGTGACAAGAGCCTGGATATTTCGCATTGACTACAGTAAACACGAGTCGATGGTCCCAGACCTTTGATATTGTTAAAAAGGTTTTGGATTGTAACATTTAACGATCATTTTATAAAAATTAACTTTTACTTACTGCCTCAACATTTATGCTATAAAACCCCTTCCTATTCATAAAGAGAGAAACGGGAGTTCTGGCGTCTGTGGTCGTTGGTGATATAATCCCAATGTGTGTGCCATCGACTGCTCCGATTGTACCCTTTATTCCAAATTTGTATAGAACCTATAAATATTTTTAAACATGAACATTTATTACGAAATAGTTCTGGGACTTGACCCCTACCCTCTTTTCACTTCTGCCACCTCTTGTAGAGTTGATGGAAAACGCACTTCACCCGCCTTAACATCCACGATTATCTTCGATATGAAGTGCAGAGCGCGGGAAACCGATGCCTGGCTCATTGAAATGGAATAGCTATTCCCAACACATTTTTGATAAGACCCATGCGAGTAAAAATACAAGCAAGCAAGGAAGCGAAGAGTAAAGGGCATATCGGACTTCTGAACATCATTCGGTTCCAATTCTTGTATCAACGCTCGACATAGGGATTTTGGAAACCGGAACATTTGCAAAAATATAACATCCTCCATGGAAAACGGATCACTTTTGTAGCGCATGCTCTTCAGAAGCCTCCTTCTCTTTATCGCTTCCTCTTGTCCCTCCATAACTGCCGCACACACAAGTAATAGCTCCTCCATTATTTTCACATTAATTGAAACAAACGCAAGAATTTAATAAAAAAATGCTCAAAAAACAGCCGTTTTTGCTTTGTGAGGTTCATATGTCGTCATCACAAATTTTCTGACAATTGTGAGCTTTTTATGTTTTGTATTTTCGCCAGCATAGGGTGAACCTCACAATAGCAGAGAACGTATATTTATAGAGAAGGACCAAGAACGGATCAGCGTGGAAACTGTCAAATACCAACAAAACTGGCGAAGAGCATTTTAAGAGCGGCAAGCCAGAGACAATCGAATTTTAACAGAGCCCAGCCAGAGGCAAAATAAATTTAACAGAAATTGTCTCATCAAAGCAAATGCATATTTTTCTTGTTAGGTATGAAATTCCGATGGCTTTTAACGTTTTTACAACGCTATTATTGTTCTTTATATTGGTTAATTATTTAAAATAAATGCATGCATAGGTCGAAATATGTAATATGTACACATTGTGTACATGCATATGTATGCGAGAGATACAATTTTGTGAATCTAAAATGTGAAAGTTATGCAAATATGTAGTATGCAATTGGCAAATTCGTTGGTGATTTGCCGTCGGCATTTGGGTTGAAAAAATCTAATTTTACTTTTTTACCGATTTATTTGGGACTGAGAAACTTTAACTTAGAGTCGGCTTTATTTGGTCTACGAATATGTCCCAATAGTTTTGGAGTCAAATGAAAATGCATTTCCACATGCATACGTATGTACATACGTACTCCATTAACTGATGACGTTTTTACATGCATACATATATATGTATGTATGTGCATATTACTGCCAAAATACTACGCACGTACCCACAAATGTACATATTTACAACTCACGGCAGCATACATACATATGCACATAATTACACGCATACTCAAATACAACAATAACTATTTCTTTCCTAACCGCATGCGCGTATTTCTCAAGGCCAAGTAAATTCATTCATAAAAATAACCGCAGCACATCACCCCGCAAATTCATCTCCTTCAAGCGCAACTTTTTCAATCCGACACAAAAATTCTAAAATCTTAAAATGAAGAAATCTCGGCCAGCCAAGTGAAAAGTGGCAACTATTTCTCTATATCCAGTATTTCTCTATATCTAGTTTTTAAATATCTAAACTTTGAAGGGAATTTTATTACGACCTTTATTTTCGTTACCATTTTAAAATTACAATTCTGAATTCTATCAGTTATATTATAAAATAATTATGCGTTTAAATTGTTAGACCAAAGTGCCTTATCTTAGCCATCCGAGGTACTGCTCCAATAATATGTTGGATATGTATAGCATATACATATTTTACCAAAAATTTACTTACAAAATCAAAGTTATTGGAAATTATCGCTCAAATTTTCCAATGAATTTGAAACGAAAGGTCAAAGTAAAAGCGAAACAAAGAAACAATGATACCTGCGCATACTTTTTTCACAAAATTGTCTGCTCCATTTTTTGTTCCAGAAATGAAATTTAAATAAATAGAGTAGGCATTACTGTAACGCTGGTATGCCGAAATTGCCAAAATTACAACCACCCCCTAAGTGACAACACGTTATTATTATTTCACCATGGGTTTATATAATCTTCAGAGAAATGTTAAAAAATATTTAAAGATGTGACTGGTGGGACATTTCCTTGTGACTGGTATAAAGTATATAATGGTATAAGGTGTTTTTTTTTTAATATATTCCAACAAATTAATGAAATGTAGTCATTTAAAAAGGGGTTACTACTGAAACAGAGATAATTAAGGCATATTTAAATTTACATCGTTTTCCTCTTTTCAGTGGAATGACCCATAAATCAAAGTTTCACACTTTATATAAAGCATCGTACAGTTCCATAAGTAAAGTAACTCTTCTTATTACCGTTTTTCCTGGCAGGTAGGTGTATATTTGGCAGGCTGTAAGTGTGTTTTTGGTTAGTGTATTGGTGTTTTTGGTTCAATGCGTTAGAGTATTTTGAATAATTTGTAATAGAAATGGAAGAAATTGTAATAGAAATGAAAGAAATTGAAAAATATAAGAGCAAATGCCAAAAAAAGGTGATCTCAGCTGTAAGCATTTTTCGGCAATCAGCTGATAGTGTTTTTACTTAGGAAACTGTACGATGATATAAAGTTCACAAAAGTTCAAAAAAATTGCATCAAAATTTCCAACGTTTTTTTAAAAATTTCTAGAAAACGTTCGAGTATGCAGTCTGGTAGCCCGTTCACTTTTAGTGAAACAAAATGCAAAATTCAAGTTGCTAAAAATTACCGTTGAGTTTTTAGAATTTTTTTTTTTTGGTGGAGGATATTGCGCATTTTCTTCCATATAACGCAGGGATTCCCAAAGTGGTTCAGGTTGACCCCCAGGGGTTCACGGAAGACTCGACGGGGGTCCACGGTGACGCGAAAAAAATATAGGGGTCCACGAAGATTTATCTGGTTTCGATGTAAAGAACCAAAATGGTTGCTTGATAGCCTCTTTATTTAACTTAAATTTTTTTGAGTGGTGTATAGTGCTCTTAACGCACTGCTGCACTTACCGTCACTTTGTGTTTTCATACGTGGGGAAGCCTAAAAGGCCACCTAAAGACTAAAAAGGTCATGATCTGGGGTCTTTTTCGAGGTAAATGGAGATAAGCTTCACTTTTGTGTAGGGGAATATGCTTCGGTCTTCCAGGCTGAGGTGATTGCAATACTCAAAGCCATGGACTACGTGGTGGAACATAGGTGGAGGGGAAGGAGTTTACGTGACTGCAGTGACCACACAGCTGCACTTAAGGCTTTGACCGGCACTCTATTTAAGTACTTCCAAACTAGTTCGGCAATGCAAGTCTCGTAAAATAACTAAAATATGATGGTGAACATAACGAGGTTGTTTTACTCTGGGTGCCAGGTCACTCCGGAGTACCTGGTTATCAGACATCTGATCATTTGGCCAGAGTTGGCTCAGACAAAACTCATCTTGGCTTCAATCTCACAAGGTCTATCTAATTTGTTGCTATCACTGAGCAGACGACACTGCAGACAACTGACTGGACTGCTGACTGGTCACTTCACGGGGCTCAAACACCTGACTGTGATAGGCGTAAATGTCAAGTCCATTTGCCCTCTTGCCTTGAAGAAGATGAGTCGGTGAACACTTTTTGTGCTTCTTGCTTGCTTGGTTATTTGTCATAGATTTTTTGAACTCGTTCTTTTCTCTGTTGTGTTTCTGAATTAAAAGTTTGGCGTAAAAGGTTTAGCCGTTTTGATGCTTTAAGTTTTGCGTTTTAAAAATGAGATAAATATTTTTCGCCTCACTTAAAAACTCGGAGCGATAAAAATGAAAATGATGTCATTATTACAAATAAACTATTTTTCATATACTCCACGTACAAAGTCATGAGTGAGCCGAACATTTGATGAGCTTATGGTGAAGATAATGTAAATAACGCTAGCTCTCGCAGTGCTCTTAAAAAGTATAACTCTTCCGAGCGAGAGAGTATTTTATGTATTTACGAGCTCTATTTTTTAAAGCCTACAAGTGTGTAATCACATTATTTTTATAAACAGAACACAAGAAAATATTTTACTTTTATTTTGGCCACTCTGAGTTTAGTTTTTGAATTCACCCGCGATGCAGATTGACATTGTTAGATCTCATTTTCAAATTTAATTTTTTTACAAGCTTTGGGAATGTATCAACAGGGGGTCCATCGAAACCAGTAAATTTTTTAAAGGGGTCTACGAGAAAAAAAGGTTGGGAACCTCTGATATAACGCATGATCAAAATCTATTTTTATATGGAAGAAAACGCACAACACACTCCACAACAAAAATTCTAAAAAATCAGCTGTAATTTCTAGGGATTTGAAACTTGCACTTGCACTAAAATTAAACGGGCTACAAAACTATATACTCGAACATTTTCTAGAAATTCTGAATAAAACTTTTGAAATTTTGATGGATTTGTTTAAATTTTTGTGAACTTCATATAAAGTGTGACACTTTGACTTAGATGGTTATTTTTATACAATGAACTACATATATTTTCATAAATAATTAATGAAAAAACTTGCTCATGAAAATAATTGTGAATATTATAGTAGAACAAGGTGTACACTTACATTTGACCTTGACTGTATGTATGTATGTACATATTTATACCAATCGTACGTATGGATGTGTATACAAGCATATCTACTCGTTTACAGATTAAATCAGTGGGTCTCGAAAATGGAGACTTTCACTTTCACTTGCAACAGCTGAATGCCCTCGGCAGAATAAAAGCCATTGTGGGGTTGGCTACAGTAGCCCGCGCTTTCAGCCACCCTTTTTTCAGTGTACGAAGAATATGCCCAGCATCAAATATTTAAGTTGAAGAAAAAAAAACACAATGAAAGCAAGTGCATGCCAGCGTTGCCGAAAGCTTTCGCTGGAAAATCATCCCTTTACCCTAAAAAAATCGCCATTTCGGCCAAAAAATCGTTTAGCTTTTGTTTATTGAATTTTTTTTTTTAACAAAATAAAAATACAAAGGAATTACATACAATGAGTCATATGCATAAAAACTAAGCAATCGCGTTTTCTTAAAATTGCATACCTTTAACTTAAATTTATTTGAACAAATTGAGTAAAAGGGTCTGAAATTAAAAAAAAAACACTTGTTTAGGTTTTACACATTACAAAACCAAATGGAACCCACATTGGATATGGATTAATAAAAGTGGATTTGCAATTGTTAAAGACAATTTAAAACTATAATCTAAAACACAACTGCCTTTAATTACATGAACTGCACTGGGTTTAGGTTTTTGAAGATTTTGAAGATTTTAATCCAGTTTTAAAATAGGGGTCTTCACACCGAGCTTGGTACTCGGTGTTCGGTAATTTTTGCCAATTTATTTTGTTTGTGTAAAATTATTTTTTATCGGTGTACCGGTTACCGAATTATAGCAAAAAGGAAGCTTGATCATTTTTCTAATAATTGGTAAACTGCAATCAGCTGTTCGATATTTATTAAATTTTAAATCCGCCNGCTTGGTACTCGGTGTTCGGTAATTTTTGCCAATTTATTTTGTTTGTGTAAAATTATTTTTTTATCGGTGTACCGGTTACCGAATTATAGTAAAAAGGAAGCTTGAACATTTTTCTAATAGTTGGTAAACTGCAATCAGCTGTTCGATATTTATTAAATTTTAAATCCGCCCGCTGACGAAAGGCATAACGCATATGAGTAAGTAAAATTCCTTACATTTTCCGTTACAATTATTTTTTTTTTTTTAGGAAAAAAATCTACGATTCCGCTTTTGATAAAAATACTTTACCAGACTAACAAAATTAAACTGAAAAGGACGTTCACAGTTGATAAAATTACCGAGTGTCAACCAGCAATTCACCAAAACTACCAAAATGGATGTGAAGACCCTTAGGGCCGTTTTTTGAAGTAACCTTTAACTTTAAAGCTCACTTTATATTTGAAGGTTGGATTAAAAATAAAGCTATGTTAAAAGCCAAGCATTTTTATTATCGGTTTTTGACATATGTAGGTTTCTTGGTTGTAAAATGAATCAAAACCGATAATAAAATGCTTTACTTTAGGCACAATTATAAATTTTAATGCAACCTTTAAATATAAAGTGAGCTTTAAAGTTACAGGTTAAGGCCAGTATGCAGCTCTCAAGAAAAGCAAAAGCTGCATATAAAATGACGTACAAGAAATGGCTAAGAAATTTTTGCGTGTAAAATTTTCTTGAGGCGGTACGCAGTTCTTAAGAACTTTGCTAGAAAGTGTAGCACGTACGCTTTTCTAAAGTTTTTTGTGAAAAAAGAGCACAAGGAAACCCATGTTTGTAACAGAAATATATGCCCGTTCCATTATTTCTTGAGGAAGGAGTGAGGCAATCGGTTGGTGAAGTATCAGATGTCAAAATTCCTTGGACACACTCTCGAAATAATGGAAATATTTTCTTGACCGTTTTCTTGAGAGCTGCATACAAGCCTTTACTTGAGAAAACGGCCATTAGTGTAACATTAGCATTTAATAACTGATAGATAACTTTGACTGAACAAATTCCCTCTCCTACTTTTCTGTCTCTTTCAAATCAGTTTCGGCAGTGCAAATTAAGGATTTGGTTACAATTCTAGAACAAATTTAATATAACTAAAAGCATGGTTGTAGAACAAAAGTATGTAAGTGCATGGTTGTATATAGGGTTACGTTTTCCTGTAACAAATTTTTTACATACATACATATGACATTTAGTGGAATAACTAAAATAAAAAAAATCGTCATTACGAGGAAAAAATCGTCAAAACGTCATTGAGCTCAAAAAACGTCAAAATGACGACGAAATCGTCAATTCGGCAACTCTGGTGAATGGTAAGAAAATGGAATAAAAGTTAGCGAATAGAGCTTTTTACCTCGCACTCAGGTACTTACCACAAACCACCCTAAACTTATTGCCGGCCAATGTCACCGATCGGAGTGCAGCCATCCTCAGGTGAAATTCACTACGACAAGCAATGTAAAAGTTTTGCTACAAACAGCGGCTCAGAAACAAGTCGGCTACCGCGGAGGACAGGTGTTCTGGTCGCTGTTAGAGTGGTGTTCGATTCAACAATTACCGTGGGCCGGTATGACATAGCACGAGGCATTGCACAAGGTGGAACGAAAGGAGATGCCTAACGAACATTCAAAACGCGTCCTGCACGCAATTTGCTCATATTATTCGGACTCGGTAATCAACTGTGCGATACGAACACATACATACATATTTATGTGGCTATTTTGAATGCTAATCGATGTGTCGGTAGGAGTATACACTCGCGAGTTTTTTTTATTGGGCAGACAATCATACAAAGTACGTAAGTATGTACATACTATGTTGTTAATGTGCTCTTACGAAGTACGACATTAAAACAGTTTCATGTCCGTTAGTAAACATACTCGTGTTGTGCGCAGAGTGGCCCAAAGGCACCGAAGCGGTTGCTGAAGGATTCAGTTCAAATGAATGCACACAACAAAATGTTTACACTCGGTTGAAATTCATCTCGCGGCCTCTTTAACTGTGAAATGGTTATTTTCGAAAAAGTGATGTTTGCCCAAAATTTACGAAAAAATCAATATACTACATACATACTGTCACTACATACGAATAAAGGCGCGCTAGTGTTCTGATGGCGAAAAAAGTCGCGTAAAAAAATTCTTACGAAAAAAGACGCTTAAGGTAAACTTCGGCGAAGAAAGACGCGTAAACACAGATTTACAAATGGCCAAGGATAGTCACTTCAGCATCATTCCAGAAAAACTCTTTGGGGAATTTGCATAGGCTGATTTCCAAAACGTATCAATACAATGTTTGGAAACTGTTATTCTGCGGTATTCCAACTGTTTGTATATGCAGAGTTGCGATACATTGCAACCATATACATTGCAGATTTTAAATATGCAGTATAGCAATGAACAATTTTTCTGAATTTTTCATTTTTAAACCACCAATGGTAACCAATAACACCGAAGAATCATCATTTGTTTCTGATGCGCTGACTGCTCTAGCGATGCGTTTTGATAACTTTTCAAATGCGTTTTGGAAAGGTAGACATTGTCAACCAATTGTAGTTCGGCGTTGTGGAACACTATACTTTGTACGTATGCAAAGCAATTGACGTTTTGGAAGTCAGCCATAAGTAATAAATAAGTTTACGGGTCTTTCTTCGCCGTTAACTATGTTAATAGTCTTTCTTCGTTGAAGTTTTTTTATGCGTTTTTTCTCGCGGTCAACTTTTGAGCTCGCGCTTTTATTCGTGTCTAGTGACGATATGTACAATATGCATACATACGAATGTATTTATGAACGTTTGTATATTTTTGTACGGGAACATTAGGGCTATTCGCGATTTGGTGCATAAGAGCTGACAAATTTATGCAATTGCAGAAATATGCCATGGATTGTGAGCGGCCTTTATTAAACTGTCATGGTAAAGCTTTTGCAAAACAATTTTTGTGCATCAGCTTTGGTTTTGTTTATGAATGCAATGCATAGCATTTTTATGCTATGGATTTTAGGTATTGCAAATTTGTCAAGCCATGACAAATGCAAATGCGTGTATTTTGTTTGTGTATTGCAAATAATTTGCAATACAAATTTGCATTGCAATGATGCTAGGCCATTTGCACCGGATCGCGAATAGCCCTATTGTATATTCCGATTGCACATTTATACAAAAATAACCCAGTAGGAAATATCTACCCAGCCAGCAGAGAAACGTAAATTTTGCCGACATGTTATTTGACAGAAACATTTTTTTGAAGTGAAAACTTCTTTAGCGGCGAGAGTGAAATTGAGAGTGGTGAGAGAAACAGGCTTGCCAGACTCTCGTTTTTGTATTTCTTAAAAATAAATGAGAGCAAACATTTTTGTTTGCATGAATTTTTTGGATGTGGCATTTTAGGCGGCGAACTGTTAAACAGCCGGAAAAGAAATTGCGAAAACAAATTATTTCCGCTCTTGGCTTAAGTTGACGTGTTGAGTAATCATTGGTGATTTCTTACGGTAAATTAAATTAAGTTAAGTCTAGACTAACTTAGCTTGAAGTCTCGAAGTCGAAATGAAGTGATTTTGTTTTTGTTTTCTTCGCTTTTATTCTCGCTTTGCCGGCGGCCCCACAATGCAGCCATACGCAGTGTTGCCGTTGAAAATTTTCATAAAGTGGCAAAGAAGGGGTCATTGACGAAAAAAGGGGCACCATATAATTTTTGCTTTTCTTTACTAGTAAAAGAATAAATCTGTTGAATTTAAAAGGAAAATAGCGGGGAAAGCTTTGCACAAAACAGGGTTGCAAACATACACATAAATCTAGTTGCCACAAGGAAAAAAGTTGCATTTCCTTTAAAAGTTATAAGTGATGCATTTTTTCGTAATTACAGGAGGAAAATTTTTTTAATAGCATGGCCCTGTTAACATTTCCCAAAAAAATCTCTGAAAAGAAGCAAAAGTCGCACATAATTTTGGAAAAGGGTCAGAAAATCTAAATTTTCAAAAACCCGGGCCAAAGGGTATTGGCGCTTAAAAAGGGTCAATACATATGTACGTATATTAAGCTAGACAATGCGCGTTTATGTGTTTATGTGCCGAAGTAGAGTCTACGTGCGTAAATATGTCAGCGCATAGAATTCAAGCGGGGCACATAGGAGTATTTGACCTATTTAGGCGGCCAAAATTATTTTTATGAAAATTTTAACTCAAGGTGTTTAGAAACGACGTGTTACAATGTTTAAAACTGTAAGTGTTTAAAATCAAGTAAATAGAGTAGGAGGATGTCCTAGTATTCGACGAAAACAACGAGAATGAAGTTGCTTGAAGTTTGACATCGATATACTCTATGGTATCGAGATCCGATTGTGGAAACATTGATACCGACGTATTCATATCGCCGCGGAGAAGGTTTTTATCTAGGTTAGAATAAACAAGTAAGAAAGTCTAAGTCCGGGCGGACCCCAAGATTAAATACCCGGCGCAAGTATTAAATATATGTTTTTTCACCTTTCCGAAAGCTACCGGTAGATGGTAAGCCGGGGTGTATCAATTTTGAGTAAATTAGCGTCCTTAAATTTCGAGTTATTGAAGTTTCAAGCATATCTGAAATTTGCCGTTATATAAAAAGCGGCCGTAATTTTAGTCCGATTTCAATCATTTTCAACGTTTTGCTTTTATTTGGCAAGCACAATAAAAATACCGAGTTTGGTACAAATTGATAGAACGGTTACCGATATACATATATGTGATCATAAGTGGGCGGTGCCATGCCCATTTTCCAAAATTTTACCATGAACGTATATCTTGATAAAGAGTTGTTGCAAGCATCAATTTTGAATAAATTAGCTTTAATATTTACTGATTTATCGAAGATTTTGTATTTCTCTAAATTACCGTTATATGGGATGTGGGCGTGGTTATTGTCCGATTTATAAAAATTGCGGGCATTTGGTATGGTGTACCAAGGCCAACAACTGTGCCAAGTTTGGAAGAAATGGGTGCAGCGGTTACCAAGATATACACATGTAACCATAAGTGGGCGTGGCTACGCCCATTTTCCAAAATTTTACCATGAACGTATATCTTGATAAAGAGTTGTTGCAAGCATCAATTTTGAATAAATTAGCTTTAATATTTACTGATTTATCGAAGATTTTGTATTTCTCTAAATTACCGTTATATGGGAAGTGGGCGTGGTTACTGTCCGATTTCGCCCATTTTCAATACCAACCTACCTTGGATTAACAGAAACCTCCATACCAAATTTCGTTGAGATATCTCGACGTTTCGTGTACACGGACGGACGGACAGACGGACAGACGGAAGGACAGACAGACATGGTTTAATCGATTTCTCTATTCATTCTGAGCATATATGTATACATTTGTCTATATCTATCTCGATTCGTTTTGGCTGTTACAAACACCCGTTATGTGAACAAAATTAATATACCCTTGTGCACAAGTGCGCTCGGGTATAAAAAGGGTTGCCACCTGCTAAAAAATCGAATGCAATTAAGCTAAATTAATACTACAATATGGGTATCAATTGGGATGTTTTCGAAAAGGCTTTATTTCTAAACAACATGTGGGAGGATTACCATCTGTTTAAAAATTAAATTCAACTTTAATTCAAGGGAAGTAGGTAACTTTGAAATTCATTCAATTACATTTAGTAGGATTAAAAAACTGAATTAAATCAAAATAACATATGATTAAAAAAACACTATCCGGAGAAACCATTATGTTGAGTTTTTGTGAAATAATTAGTATTCAGAAATTTAATACACTCATCGTACTAACTACAGTATATTGTAGTTTGTTTTTTTGTTGGAAATGTCTCTTAATTTTCATTTTTTAGTGAATCTTTTGTACTTTCTTAGAATTAATAATTATAAATAATTTCGAATACGTGGCAACTTTGTACAAATATCTCCAGATACCCTTAAAATTAAAAACATTATTTGAATACAGAATTCCATCAAAATCGTTAGAGTCGTTTCCTATAAACCTTTGGATATATATACCAGGGTTGTTGCGAATATTCGCATTCGTATTCGCAACCGCGGAGCTTCCGCATTAATTTTAACATTCGCATTCGCTTTCGCATTCGCAATAATCAATGCGGAGCTTTTGCGAATGCGAATATTGTGCAAGTGCACTGATAAAACATATATCTGGCAAACAAAATGACAAATTGTAGCCGACACTTTTTGCCTGTGGAGATGCCATGCTAAAACGGTTCCCCTATGTCCCCTTCTTTTGTAATTTAAAGTCAAAGAGTAAGATCCTTCAGTGGATATTTGCAGATAACCTTTAATTAGGTATGAATTATGTAACTATCGAATATTATTTTTCGAAGGTCTGTTTCAAAAACTAGCGATGCGCTAGTTCTTTTTTACTTTTTCTTAGATAAGGTTAATTATTGTTTTTCTCATGAAACTTATTATGATTAAGTTCCGTGTTTCCTTTTATTAGTCTTTCAGCTTGAAAACAACAACTCGCATCGTCGCTCAATTACAAAAAGCCTTAACTAAATAAAAATCCAAAATTCACTTTTTGATTGATTATGATGCATTTCATCGAATCATAAGTCCCCACATCGTTTTATGCAATAAACAAATTTAGTTAGTTGTTGCATTTCAGCGACAATGTGAAATACGTCCTGTCCATACTATATTAACGATATGTTGAACATTTTCGTTCATTCGCCTCAAAATATCAAAGCACATTGAGTGCATGTAATGGAACAACAAAACGGATTTGATGGCTTATGGTACCGACAGCGTTGAGTAATTAATTGTGACTGCCTGCAACTAAGAAAAGTCGAGCTCAGGTAATAAAAACACTAATTACAAGCTATTCATTACAGGTGAACCTTTCCAAGAAGTCACCCGTGAACTAAGCAGATTTGAGACCTTCATCCTCCGTGATTCCAACAATTCAAAAACAACAAAATAACAAGATTTTAAACTAATTCGACTGGCCCACGACTTTTAAAACAGAATTTTCTTCGAAATTTTCATTTCTAGAAAATAATAATTTATTTGTCATAACCACCTATTTAGAACCTCGCTACAAGCGCACATTTTTCAAATGAATTAAAAAAACTAAAATCGAAAAACTCTGATGACATAACAGGTTCTCCAAATTCTGAAACAACCAAAAGAATTGGTTCTCCAAATTGGGAAAACAACGGTGTCTAAACAATGTTCTTGCCATGATGCTTGATTGTGAAGATGAAAGTCAGGAGGAAAAGCAAACCGGTGCAATTCTCAAAAAGGAATTATTGCACCACAATAAAGAAGGAAAAAAGAATAAAAGTCCTCTCAACTGATGCAGCGTCAATCGAAAAGAATTTACAATTTTGTCAAGTTTCAAGTTTTTCAAGTTTGTCGCCTCGAGCGAGTAGCTATTTAGTGGCGCAGGTTTGATTTACGACCCTTTAAGAAAGAGGGATGTCTAAAATTCCACATTCGCAGCATCCCTAATATATACATTAAAGTGGTCCAAAAATGTATGTAAAAAAAATAAGGTCGCATTTTTAAAGGATTGTTCTATACCAAAAAAAAAATATACCCCTATTTTTTTATTTTGAAAAAAGAACAAATAGGGTGTGCTCAAAGCGCTCAAAGTTTTCAATGTACTTTATATGGGGAAAAACCCACTTTTCGTAGAAATAGTGTAGAATTCTTGAAAATCAATATTTTGCGATCGGAAAAGTTTGCTTATCTTCAGGAGATTCCCGGTAATAATACCCAATTGTTCCTTTAACAATTTTTTCATGGTAACTATATTTTATAGGTCCTAGAAAATGCAATGGGCGGAATAATAAAAAATCTTTAATTATGAGAAATGGTTAAATATACAATTGGATATCAATATTTGAAGTCTCCTGAAGAGAACCACGGTTTTACGATTGAAAAATATTGATTTTCAAGAGTTTTATACCATTTTTACGAAAATTTGTTTTTTTCCCATATAAAATACATGGAAAACTTTGAGCGCTGTGAGCACTCCCTAAATATTTTTTGATTTCAAAATGAAAAAATAGGGTTATATTTATTTTCGGTTCAGAACAATCCTAGGGGGTGGCGGCATTAAAATTCCGACTTTATTATTTTGGACCACTCTAATATACATACATATTTACAAGAATTGATTGTTTAAATTAATGAGATACATACATATACATATGTAGTTTGAGACAAAAATCGTACGATTTTACTGCCTTAAAAACTTATTTTCAAATTTTTACTAGAACTTACCCTTAAGTAGAGAATTTTTTTCTAAATGTACTGACAACTACTCTCCAAATTTTTATATTGGACCCCTCCTCCCGCACCGTCCCAGCATCCCCTCTTAACGTTGTCGGGCGTCTTGACTTTCCTATCACCCCCCTTTACTCATTGAACACTTTTACAGAACACCCTGTACATGTAAAGAAAACAGGTACAGTACTGCAGCAGTATTTTCGGTTTATTTTTCGGCAGTAGTAAATATTTCCAATGGTCAGTGCACAGCAAATGCACCTTTTCAGCAGTTGTTTTGTTTGTTTCCAAACTACGAACTGTCAAGCATAACACCCAAGCAAAAATCTCAGCGCCGTTGAGTGGTGTTACATAACTTTATGACTGTAGTTCATTTCTCTAATCCATTAAAATTTGCAAAAATACGATATTTTTCCTTATAGCTCTGCCGGTACCAGTTCATATTATATTTGTATTAAACTATTTGGATTATATGGTAACTCTCTGCTTTACAATTATCTAATTTAATATCATTTAAAAAATGAACACACGATTTAAAGCAGATTTTTACAACTTCGACTTGTATTAAACACATCTAAAAACCAAATAAACAATTATCAACACGGCATTTTGACAGCGCGGTGCGAGCGAATTAAAGCAAAGAGGGATAAGAAAATAACAGAATATAGTAAAGAATTATATTCTCTTCACCCTATATTCAGTTAAAGAAGAAAAAAGTGCGTTTGGAAAATTCGACTTTTGGTTGCCTAAATCGGCCAAATACCCCTCTGTGCGACGGGTTGAAGTCAAATCGAAGTGATTTTGTTTTTGTTTTCTTCGCTATGTTTGTATGTGTCTTAAGCTACAATGCAAAAAACGCGACTAGGTCCTCCATGCACTCATGTAAAGAGTATCCCTAAGGTTCAAGGAGTATCCAAAATTGTGGTCCAATTAACATTGTGATGTCCTAGGGTAGGACCAAATACTCCAGCTCTGCATTAGAGACACGAGTTGGGCAACTACCGTATAACAGAGGAACATTTTGTAAGTGTGTACTGCAATATAGCATAAAGAGACCACAATGTCCAACGATTTTTTGCAGAATGGCCAATAAGCTGATAAAAGTTTGTGTTGTGTGCTCGTTTATGGCTGCATTCTCTGATTCTCTCAAAACTGGCGAGCAAATCATAAGAAAAGCAGCGGCATCAAAAGCACAATGTTTCTCCACTTGAGGTACCAATAGATCGCAGGACATGCTCCATAGCCTGATAAAACCGTAAAGGTAAAGCGTGACCACTTTCCTCTGGCCTCTGCGTGTGCGATAACGTGGTTTTTTGGTGAGAACGTATACGCTCAACAGCTGCTGTACGTCGCATTATCATGAGTAACATCGATTCAAGGGCTACATCTCGTTTTGAAAAAAAATTTAATAAAAATATAGAAAAGTTTATCATGGTCGGAGAGCAACAGTATCCAAAATTGAGTTGCAAGCTGCAAGTACAGGATCTTCAATTAGACAGAATAGCATAATCGTCTAATTTTCTAAACCTTTTAGAGGCGTGGGTATATAATGAGAAAGCTTTAGACATTCCTAATATTGCTATAGTAATTCAATTTAAAAGCCTAATGACGAGAGCAGGCGGAGCTGTAATAAATGATGGAGCACATGATGGAGCTGTTTGAAGTTTGGCTGATTGGATGTTCGAAAAAAGAAAAGCACTTCTCCAAAAATATCTCCTAATTTTTTTGTGATAAATAATCCATTTTAATGGTGATAAATAGTGAAAATGGAAGTATGTGATAGCAGGCTCAATTTGGATTACATCTCATTTCCTGTAGCGTAGCCGTGGCTATGTTACAAATACACTTGCGCCGATTCGCAAAGACCATTGATGAGCAGCCTTCGCAAAAAGGCAAATCCTTGAGAGAATTTACGTTTTGAAATTTGGAAATTTTTTACCCAAAGTGAATAGAGCTTTGAACATTATTTTCACAAATTAGTTTCAAAAACATTATTATTCTTTTCAGGAAGTTACCAGCGATTTTTGGTAAATGTGTCACAAAGCAGCATTTGTATTCTGAATATAAATAATATCGGTGGAGAATTTGGGAATACTGAAACCTAGAGTAAAAATGAAGTATTATAAGAAAATAACTTGTGTCGAAACCAAGCTAATTGGATAATGTTTTTGAGTACTACCAACACATATACTCATCATTTGAACATACAAAAAAAGCAGAAGTCTGTTTTACAAAAGCCAAGTCATGTTTTCACATTTTTTTGCTGCCTTTACACTTTTCTTAACGTTTGCCATCTTTCTACATTAAAATAATGCAATATATTAGCTGCTACTAATTTCGCACAGAAAAAGTAATCATTTGATCTAATGTGCACTGGGAAGTTTTCTATTTCTACGTACAAAATTATTGTATAAACTTTTCAATTTCCAAAATTCTACTCTGTAAAATTCAAAGGCTTCTAAAAAAAAATTAAAATGTACTACAAACCAAGGCACATTAAACAGGTAGTATCAGTAGAGCAAAAACAACATTTGCGTGTATTTTGTTGTTGCTTCTGGTATCGAAAGTGTCAAAAACTGTTCTGAATTTTTTCTTCTAAATCAAAGCGTGCCATGTGAAATACAAAAAATTATAAAAAATAAAAAATTGAAATTGGAAAAAATAAAAATTGATGCAACTTTCTTTCCTAGTAAATTTGTTTGCTTCTCGAAGCATTGATCCATCCTTTGCAAGGCCCAGTAATCAGCGGTCGTGCTGCTGAGTTGGGCGAACGTTCCAAAAGCTGCTATTCAATCGCTTGTTTTGTATGGAAAAAGGTTTCACATGCAAATGGATTTTAACAATTCATAATTTTTGTGAGAAAAAATTAAAAATATTTGACATTTTCGAGACCAAATAATTTGAAAATAAATCAAATCAGCTGCTCTACTGATACTACCTGTTTAATGTACCTTGCTACAAACCATTACCTTGTTTATACCGACACATAAGGCGCTTTGACCCAGTTCGCTGTGATTCAAAACGGATGCATAAACTAAATTTCAAAATGCGTTGAAATTGAAAAGTGTGTTGGCTTCAATTTGTTTTCAAATCGGTTTTTTGTTTCTCACATCAGTAAGAAAACAAGTATGAACGCATCACTCATTTGAAGTGAAGTGACAATAGGCTGGTTTTGTTTATACAGCCCGTTTTAAATTCGAATTATTGTTATAATAAATTACAATTATTGTTTGTTTCCATTTCGGTCAACCGCGCAAATTATTTATTAAAAAAATGTCGTTTAAAAATAGCAGATTTTGTTTACTTTTGAATAAGACTTTATCGAGTGCGCTATTAAGACAGGGGTATAAATGCTGTAAAGAAATATATGGTTCTTGTGTAGGTATAAACCAGGTACGTGATAAAAAAATAGGAAGGTAGAACCGCTGAGAGGAATTTTTCATATTCTTGACGTTTGCAAGCATTTTAATTTTAAAATTTCGCAAACAAAAAAACTTTGAACAATTCCTTTTTTCTACTCTCAATTTTATATGATTTAAAATGTTGGCAAACTTCAAAAAAAAATCATGGCCGACGAATTGAGAGATCGGTTTTACCTTACTATGTTTTTATCATGCTACAAACCAGGATAAAAACATTACAATGACGTTTCTGACGTTTGCGGGCATTTTAAAATCATATAAAATTTAAAACAAAAAAATTAAATTGTACACATTTTTTGTTGTTTGGGATTGAAAATGAGCATGTGTGTGTGAGTTTGAGTTTTTAATTTTTAAATTATATTGCTGGAAAAACGTCACATTGCCTCTCAATGGTTTTACCCAAGGCATACCCTGCAAAAATCGTTGGACCATGTAGTCTATTTGTGGTAAATTGGAGTACTTACAAAAGTGTTCCTCTGTAATGCTGTAGTGGACCAACTCGTGTCTCTGCGCCAGCTTATTGTTTGTTATCCGATCACTGCTCGTGTTTTAACGAAATGTGATTGAAGTTGAGCATTTGAAAGCACATTTGCATGTCTGGCTGTAGCTGAACGTGTAGAGATGCTCGCTGTTAGTTCTTAGCTCCCAGCATGTTCGGGTTCGAATGCCGTCAGAGGCAACATGTAATTTTTAATTTTTGTCTTGGTTTTTATTAATTTCGAAAAAGCATTTGAGAAGTGAAGAACAAAAGCGTGTACAAACGAAAAAATATAACAACAATGCCATTGTTAATATGTTGGAGTAGTTTTGTGCTACTCTGATGTAATGCAGGGATGGAGTATATGGTCCTGCCCTAGGACATCGCAATGTTAATTGGACCATATTTTTTATATGAATTGTGGTTAATTTTGGAGTACTCTTTGGTCCTTAGGAAGTACTCTTTACACGCATGCATGGAGTAGTCGCGATTTTTGCAGGGATATTCAATAAGTTAGAAGTGACAACTAGCTCGAACTCTCGTGGAGCTAGTTATAATGTCAAAAAACAGTAAACAAACAAATTAACCCTTTGAGGTGCGAGTGCTAAGTTTGCTAGTTTGCTACAGACTAGCATCAATTGAAACGCATCAGCATTAATACATACATATGCACGTATACTAATTTTAAGAATTACTTCAATATTATCTTCAAAGAGTTTTAATTGCATTCGCATCTCACGTGTACATGCACACTGAGGGAAACAGCGAACGGAATTTTTGCTTTTTACCCGCTGAAGCTCGTCGTCTGTAATGTGACTTTCAGCCAAACTCGCGTAGGTAATCATTTGCGGAACGTGAATCGCTTTGACGAGCGACAGTGCGTCAGCAATGCCATTGTCCTTGCCGGGAAGGTAGCGAATGTCGGTAGTGAATTGGCTCAAAAAATTAAGATACCTTATTTGCCTAAGCGAAGCTTTTTCCATTTTTTTTGGAAAATTTTTATATGGAAAATTTTTGTCTCTCGACCATATGTTGGAAGTGCTTTACCGCTTTATACGCACCTAAAAGCTCGCGGTCGTACGTGCTGTAGCGCTGCTGTGCGCCATTGAGTCGTTCCGAATAGAAACTGAGAGGTTGCCATTGGTTGCCGTCAAGTTGCTGTAGCACGACTCCGAGTGTCGTTCCGGAAGCATCGACCGCGAGTGCTAAGGGTGCGCCAGGCTTAGGAAATACCAAAAGGGTGGCTGCTGTTAGCTCTGCTTTGCAACGCTGAAAAGCTTCGTTGCCTTTCGGATTCCATTCTATTCTTGAGGTGTCGCGTTTTTATTCCCTTTAATGAGGCTAGTCAAAACGCTTTGGCTCTCCGCTGCTTTGGGTAGAAACCGACGGAAAAAATTCAGCATACCCAAAAAACGTCGTAAGGTCGCACACTCGTTCTGGTGCTTTCATTTCTTTAATGGCCTTCACCTTGTTAGGTAGTGGTTTTAGACCGTCCGGAGTGACCACGTATCCAAGGAATGTCACTTCCCGCTTTCCGAAGACGCATTTAGAGGGGTTTATGACAATGCCAAATTCGCCGAATTTTTGGAAAACCGCGCGCAAGTATCGTCTATGCTCGTCCGCATCTCTCGAGGAAACTAAAATATCGTCTAGATAAGGGCACGAAAAATCGAAATGAATATATGGTCCATGGAAATGAAGAATATGGTCCATAAAACGTTGATACGTTTGGCCGGCGTTACGTAAGCCGAAGTACATGTAAACGAACTCGAACATTCCGAACGGAGTCGTTATAAATAGCAGTTTTCGGTACATCAGCGGGTTCCACTGGAAGTTGATGGTATGCCCGTGCGTAAAATCGTGGAGATGGAGGATCGGATATCGGTCGGGTTCGGTTACGCTGTTTAACCGCCTAAAATGCCCACAGGGTCTCCACTCGCCATTCTTTTTCCGCACCATGTGAAGAGGGGACGCCCACATACTTTGCGAGGGGCGACAAATTCCTGTGTCGAGAAGCGATTGAATTTCAGCTTTGGCGGCTTTCAGATTGTCTGGGGCCAAGCGCCTCGGCTTCGAAAAAATGGGAGGACCCCTCGTGATGATGTGGGGCGTGACACCATGGGCGACATTTTTGCGACCATGGTTTGGCTGTGTTATGTTTTTGAATTCCCACAGCAAATCCTGAAAAGGCATATCACGATTAATAAATGACAATTTACCTACGTCGCCGTTGACTTTTTTAATAGCGCAGCATTGCGAAGCATTTGTCAAACTATCCACCAGCTTGCGTTGATGCAGGTCGACCAGTACCTTGAAGTGTGCCAGGAAACCGGCCCCTAGGATAGGCTGCGAAACGTCCGCAATAACAAAGTTCCACTGGAATTTTCGGCGAAGACCGATGTTGAGGCAAATAGATTTCTCGCCGTACGTTTTTATAGCTGACTTGTTTGTAGCGTACAGCTGTAAATCTGCATCTGGCTGTCGTCGTTGTGCTGGCGTAGGTGGAAAGACGCTAACTTCTGCGCCAGTATCCACTAAAAATTGTAGGTTGCTGTTTAGACCCTCGCTGAGGAGTCGACGATTGGTCGCACCAGGCCTCACGTATCGTCTTTGGTGACAGGGCTCTTAGTTTAAAGCTTTAGAGCATGGCTTTCGGCACGTTGTTGCTTTTTCTGCGAATCTCCTATGGTACCAGCAAATGTCCGCGCCACTGCTTGGTGTGCGCGCGCGTCTTCGTGAATCGGATCGTCGCCTCTCTCTACCTCGTTGCTCTAATTCCGAATTTAGCTCTGCAACCTCTTTCATAAAAGCACATATCTGTTGCGCCAGAGAAGTTTGATCGCCATGTGCAGAAACACATACGGACCGTCGCTAACCTAAACTATTTTAACTGCAAGTAATCCGACTTTGTCTAAAGGCTCGGTGCTAATCGATATGATAGAGCGAATATTTTGCGGCAATCTGTTAAGCCAAATAGATTACCGTCGTTCATTTCGCTACCAGCCAGGTGGCGCATTTCGCGCAGCAGGTGTGACGCAGGCGCATGTCTCCAAGCTCTAAATCCTGCAGAGTTTTTTTTTCTTTTTTGCTCAGAATCGGCAAACTGCTCTAACAAGCGCATCTTTAGGGTTTTATACAAGTCCACAACTGGCGGATTAAGTATAATGTCGCTAATTTGTGCGAGGACGCTGCTCTCGCTGGCGGCTACTACGGTGTGGTACTTAGACCTGTCGCTCGAAATTCCAGCGGCAATAATTTGCGACTCCACTTGCGCAATCCACAGCTCGGGTTTTGCGTGCCAAACTGGTGGAATTTTCACGGTCACCTTTGCGATTTCGGTAACGCCTTCGTTTGCACGTGGATCTGCATCAGGTTGCTGCACAGCGGCTTGCATCACGGAATCCTTTGATCCTTCTGGGTTAGGCATTCTGCTTTAAAAGTCGTCGGGGTAACCAATTTTTAGTGATTATGTTAAATCAAACATAACTATTTTTATTACTAAGAATTAAATTTAAACTTTATTTAAAAGAATAATAACACTGTGAGACAAATGGTAGGGGTCAGTGATCGGGAAGCGTTCAAACTACCGGGGAAAGTTATATCGGTAAAAAAGAAGTTATACGTGTCCCGGCGTTTCGCTGGGTCACGTCTAGGAATCGAGATATATATATAACTATCATATAGGGGAAATTGTCACCTTTGGTGGTCTTTTTTTGACATAACTCAAGAACCACTCGTCCGATTTTGCTAAAACATATTTAAAAAAATTAAAAATTACAATTCCTTTAATCTGTTCATATAACGTTTTTCTATATAATCAACAGTTTTAAAAAAAATTAATATTTTAGGCAAAAAATATTTTTTTTCTTCATGCATTTATTTTTACCGGCAAAACTGTTGATTATATAGAAAAACGTTATATGAACAGATTAAAGGAATTGTAATATTTAATTTTTGGTTTCATCCCATCCCGATTTTGACTGTCGCATAGTGTAATTATAGCGCACGATGTTTCCATGTAAAGAGGAAATAGGAGAGAGAAAGAGCATAAGCAATTTATGCTATCAGAAGCCAGGGTTATGTGCTACTCCGTACTAAGTCGATACAGCGTTGCATTTTCGTTGCACTGCATGGGACACGGACTTAGTTATACGTGCCACAATAGATAACTTTTTCTCTTTGTGCGATGTAAGGCTCGCTGACAAACTCTTTTTAACCGTTTGAACGCCTCTTTCGGCTAAACCATTACTCGGAGGATGATAAGCTGGACTGAAAAGTTGTCTAATACCATTAGTTTTTAAAAACAGAATAACTTCTTCGCTCCGAAACTGTGGACCATTATAGCTCACTAAAATTGTACAAAACCCAAAATTTGAAAAAAGTATTTTAAGTTTTTCCATTATGTTAATGGCAGCGGTATTGAACATCTATCCACTTCGAAAAATCATCCACCGCAATGAGAAAATCATTGCTTTTAAACTGAAGTAGATCGACATGGATTCGTTGTAAAGGATACGAGGTTGGCAACCACGGAAAATTTGGACAGTCTTTAATTCTATTTTGAACTGATTGACACGGTTCGCATCGAGAAACAAACTTTTCTACATCTTTAACAATCGTTGGCCATCAGAGCAGACCCCTGGCTGCCAGTTTCATCCGCACCATCCCCCCAAAAATAATTTATAATCAAAAATAGATATCACCGACACTACAGCACCGCTGTCGATTTCCATCGTCAACTACGTGTCGTTCACCAGGCTTCCCCGTAGCAGTGGCTCATCTGAGTTGGACATCCAGTGTAAGGATCCTAGCTCGTGTATTTGTGCCCGTTGGTAGCATGCCTTCGCCGAATGACCTTGTTTGCCGCAGTGAATGCATGTCCAATCCTTTGCTAGACACGAATTAACGGCGCGTCGAGTAGTACACTTTGGGCATTTTTGATAAATTGCTTGGGTGTTACGCCTTTGATATTTTAGTCTGTTAATCCCCTGGGTAGCCGGTTGCATATTTTTCTGCTCTTTATCCACCAACTCGAACGATTGTGCCATAGAACAGGGGCTCCCAAACTTTTTTCAAGCGGCACCCTTGTTGTGCTAAAAAAATTTCGCGGCACCACCACTCTTCCAAAAAACAAGAAAACACAATGCAACCTTTATGCTCCTTCAGCTTTAATATGAGGACTGAAATTGTTTTGATGATTTCATTATTTTCTTTGAGTTTATTGGGAGCTTTGACAATTTTCCCTGAAATCATTCTACGCCGAAAGCTTGCTGGTGTATTTCTTTTTAACCGACTTCACAAAATGGAGAAGGTTATCAATTCGTCAAAATATTTTTTTAAAATTTTTTTTAAGTATATTACCGCATAACTTTACTATAATAATAATAATAATTCTATATAATTCTTTTTTTTTCAAAGGAAAGGTGTTTCCTCACAGGTCGTCCCATTCTAATTTGGTTTAAATCCGATTATTGGATCATGAAGAGATTAACGATAATCTTAAACTTTTATATGGGGATTGAAGTCGGTTTTGCTTTTCGCTTAAAAATTGTTTTTTTGTGTAAGCATTTATTGAAAATGCTGCCTCACACATACATAAATGTAAAAGTAAAAGTCACTAGTATTTTTAATGCAATCTTGCCAGCAGCAGAGTTTTCTGCATACACTTGCATCCAGAACACTCTTGGCTCCCTTCGTAGTATTTAATATTCAAAGTGCTGTCTTCACTGGTGTCCAGAAGCTTTTCAAAAGCTTAATTTGTCACCAGGTTTGTTATCCAGCTGAAGACATCCTCAGAGTCAATGTTGGGAAAATATTCGACAATGGTTTTTCTAAACCTTCCAAGTTAACACTGGTCATGCGCGTTAACGCTAAGAATATAATTTTTACAGCCAATTTCAATTAATAATTAATACTTAATTTAAGTGAAAAATGATTTATTTTTTTAATTTTATATGGAAATTGACAGAAAATAAAAAATCATTTTCCATTTAGCGCTAATTTTGAAGTTACATACGTTTTTCTGATTTATTTTGTTTATTTATGGGGTTTTCATGCAAATTTCTAGAAATTCTAAAATATACACCAATAAAAAAATTTCGACGTGCTAGAAAAGACCAAAGATGTATTTTAATTTCGCAGGCCTCTGTTATCTTCGCAGCGTCATCCAATACGGGTTTTAAATCTAGTGGCGGCATCTTCCTAGTCGCTAGGGAATACCGACCCAAGTTTGCAAACTTTTTATAAGTTCGCTCTCGACTGCCTCTAAAATCGTGTTGATTCGCTCTTTCACAGTGTGATTGTGAAGTTCCTAAGAATAAGTAACATATACACGAGTGCGAAGCTGCTACGCTTGTTACGAGAACAGCCCACAGCAAAAAATCCAAAACTTAATCCGAAAACGGGAAGAAAAGTGGATGAAACGCGGATTAGGTCTACAAAAGTACCGAAAATAGTGGTGAAAAGGGTACGTTTTCGGCTATTTTCTGAAAATTTTCTGATTAAATTTTTCGTTGACAAAACGTACTAGGGAACTACGCTTAAGAGCGAAATACACCACACAAGCGGCTTGACAAACCAAGCGAAATATCCCTTTGCTGCAAGCCATTTGTGTTGTGTATGGGGTTTAACGAGTCGCTGAAGGAAGTTTTAATAAAAATCAAAATTTTTTGATTTTCTGGCCGCCATATTGAAGTTTGATCAAACCGCTTGCGTTGTGTATGGAAAGTGCAAAGAATTTGCCCACACCACTAGTTTACTCTAGCCCAGACATGGGCACTTTTGCCCGTATGGGCTTTTTTGCCCGTATGGGCAAGCGAGCCCATTTCGCGGGCTAGATCAGGGGAAAATCATGGGCAAACGGGAAGGGGGCAACAAATCTTNCCCTTGCGACACAGACGTTTTTAAAGGAGATTATCTTTCGTGGCCATCGTTTAGGGACATGTTTACGGCTATATATATTCTCAATAAGCGCCTTACCCCACGTGAGAAGCTGTATNCCAAGTTTGCAAACTTTTTATAAGTTCGCTCTCGACTGCCTCTAAAATCGTGTTGATTCGCTCTTTCACAGTGTGATTGTGAAGTTCCTAAGAATAAGTAACATATACACGAGTGCGAAGCTGCTACGCTTGTTACGAGAACAGCCCACAGCAAAAAATCCAAAACTTAATCCGAAAACGGGAAGAAAAGTGGATGAAACGCGGATTAGGTCTACAAAAGTACCGAAAATAGTGGTGAAAAGGGTACGTTTTCGGCTATTTTCTGAAAATTTTCTGATTAAATTTTTCGTTGACAAAACGTACTAGGGAACTACGCTTAAGAGCGAAATACACCACACAAGCGGCTTGACAAACCAAGCGAAATATCCCTTTGCTGCAAGCCATTTGTGTTGTGTATGGGGTTTAACGAGTCGCTGAAGGAAGTTTTAATAAAAATCAAAATTTTTTGATTTTCTGGCCGCCATATTGAAGTTTGATCAAACCGCTTGCGTTGTGTATGGAAAGTGCAAAGAATTTGCCCACACCACTAGTTTACTCTAGCCCAGACATGGGCACTTTTGCCCGTATGGGCTTTTTTGCCCGTATGGGCAAGCGAGCCCATTTCGCGGGCTAGATCAGGGGAAAATCATGGGCAAACGGGAAGGGGGCAACAAATCTTACTAATACACGTATAGCAATGAGAGCCACTGCACACGCATTCTGGAGTAAAAAGGCTCACTCTCCCAAACGTACGCCACATACACTCCTCGTCATTTGAATAGCTCAACTTTTTAATCTTTAGTATTTACACTTTTAATTTTGTTTATTTAATATTCATTACATCCGATTTTAAAACTTTATACAGAGTTAAAAAAATGTCAACAAAGGGGTACAATAAAGTGCAAGTTTCAAGTGTCTGTAAAATAGCGGTGATTTTTTACAATTTTTTTGGTGATAGTGCTGCGCTTTTTCGCAGATTCAGTAGCAGAATTTGAATCTGACTACAACTCTTTGCAGCCATCAGAGCACACAAAGCACTCCTTAGCTTTCCAAAAGGAGGAATTAAAGGCTCTGTGGGAAAAGGTAAAGGGGTCTTATGAGGAACTTTGCGCATCAAAAGAGCTCGAAACCAAAGACCTACCATCGGTTAAAAATAAGTATAAAAGCACCTACTTCAGTTTTTTGCGGTGCCAAGCAGCAATGACTGATCTTTCAGAGCAACTCGCAAAGACTGAAAAGGAAAGCGAATACAAGTCTGGTCGCGAGCTTAATATTCATCTCCCCCCTTGCGACACAGACGTTTTTAAAGGAGATTATCTTTCGTGGCCATCGTTTAGGGACATGTTTACGGCTATATATATTCTCAATAAGCGCCTTACCCCACGTGAGAAGCTGTATCACCTCCGGCAAAAGCCTCAAAGGGAGGCCAAGGAAATAGTGCAGAGATCTCCATTTACCAACGATGGCTTCGGTGCAGCCTGGAAAAATCTTTGTGACAGGTACGAAAATAAACGTATCCTCGTCAACGCTCAGTTAAAGGTATTGTTTAATTTAAACGCAGTTGAGAGTGAATGCGGTAGCTCTATCAAGAAACTGCAACGCGACATAAATAATTGCATCTCGTCGCTTCAGTGTCATCAGATTGATGTTTCTAATTGGGATGCAATATTCACATATTTGTGTTCGAGAAAATTGCCAGAAACGACACTGGCACTATGGGAGCAAACCATAGAAAATAAAACTGAGATTTCCAAATGGGTAGATATGGATAAATTCCTATCCAATCGGTTTCAAACACTGGAAACCGTCACAGGTCTTAGGGGAGATATAGCTTCGAAACCTAAACCACCAAGCTCTCGAACTTCTACAGAGACGCCTGCAAAAAAGCTTGGCGCCTTTCAAGCCAGTGTAGCAAAGGCAACATGTAAAATGTGCAACAGCAATGCACACAAGCTATCAAAGTGCGACAGATTTTTGCGTCTAAAGCCGACGGAGCGAGTAGATTACGTGAAGAGCATTCGCAGTTGCTTGAATTGTTTATCTGCTGTTTGTTAGGAACAGCACGCGTAAACATACACTATAATGGTATACATTTTTCCGCTAGAGCGCTTATAGATTCTGGTTCTCAGTGCTCGTTCATTACTGAGAGACTCAAACGGAGAGTCAACCTGCCATCAAAACGCTTGCATGCCCAAGTTTCGGGCATCAATAACTCTGTATCTGCGCAGGTAAAAGAAGCGTGTGCTATTCAACTTCGGTCACCCACAGATCCGTTAATTAATATAGAAGCAATCGTGCTGGTTTTACAGCAATTAACCGGGGATCTTCCGACTTGTCAGATCAGCGCAATGACGCGGCAATCGTTCCCAGACTTGGTCTTGGCGGACAAAAGATTCTTCGTCAATGAGCCAGTTGACCTGGTCTTAGGAGGAGATATTTACCCGCAAATAATTTTAAGCGGAATGAGGAAGAACGTATTAAATACGCTTCTCGCGCAAGAGACCGTGTTCGGTTGGATACTGACTGGTCGCGCGGACTCAGTCAGTCCAACTAACAATATCGTATCGTATTTTAACGAAGTCACGTTGGACAAGCAGCTAGCTGCATTTTGGGAGCTGGAGGATGTCCCAAAGAAAAAAGGCATCAACGAAGATGATAAATACTGCGAAGAGCTCTTCAAAGCAACTACGACACGAAATACAGATGGAAAATACATTGTGTCTCTACCTTTTAAACGGGATTTTCCGAAAAGTGTGTGCTTAGGACCTACGCTGAAAAGTGAATGCTCTCAGTTCTACCGGAACGAGACGCGACTAGCGAAAAAGCCTGTTCTACAAACAGAGTACAACCGGGTAGTATCTGAATACGAGACACTAGCACATATGTCAAAAATTAATAAAAACATTTCACCAGACTCAACGGACTGCTATTTTTTACCGCACCACGCCGTTTTAAAGGAAGAAAGCACCACTACAAAGGTCAGGGTTGTATTCAACGCATCATATGTCAAAAAGTAATAAAATCATTTCACCAGACTCAACGGACTGCTATTCTTTACCGCACCACGCCGTTTTAAAGGAAGAAAGCACCACTACAAAGGTCAGGGTTGTATTCAACGCATCATGCCCAACCGCTAATGGCATGAGTTTGAATGATGTCCTTCTTCCAGACCCAGTACTTCAGGCCGATTTACCTATTCTTATACTACGTTGGAGACTGTACAAATACGTATTCAACAGCGATATAGAAAAGCTGTATCGACAAATTTGGATAAATCAAAATCAAACAAAATATCAGCGAATAGTTTTTCGTAGTTGCCCAAAAGATCCGATCAGTTTGTACGAATTAAAAACCGTGACTTTTGGCATAAACTGTGCTCCTTACCTTGCGATAAGGACATTACACCAGCTTGCTGATGATGTGGAGAGCTNTATTCAACAGCGATATAGAAAAGATGTATCGACAAATTTGGGTAAATCAAAATCAAACAAAATATCAGCGAATAGTTTTTCGTAGTTGCCCAAAAGATCCGATCAGTTTGTACGAATTAAAAACCGTGACTTTTGGCATACACTGTGCTCCTTACCTTGCGATAAGGATATTACACCAGCTTGCTGATGATGTGGAGAGCTCTCATCCAATCGCATCTGACATTTTGCGGAAATGTATGTATGTTGACGACGTACTCGCCGGGGGACATAGCGTCGAAGCTGCGATAAGAGCTCGAGAAGAGATATCACAGGTGCTAAATGCAGCCGGGTTTCCATTACGAAAATGGACTTCAAACTCTAGCAAAATACTTCAAGGAATACCAAAAGGTCATTTACTTAGTGAAGATTTCTTAGAGTTTGAAGATACCAGTGCAGTAAAGGCTTTGGGCATTAGATGGAAAGCCCATTCCGATTACTTCTACTTTATAGCGAAATCAATTGAAAATAGTAGCATTATTACAAAGAGGGCAATACTTTCAGCCATCGCCAAACTGTTCGATCCACTGGGTTGGCTTGCACCGGTTATAATCGTCGCCAAGATCATTATGCAGAATATTTCGTTAGAAGGAACAGGTTGGGACGAAACCGTATCTCCAAATACCTGGGATCGTTGGCAAGCATTTGCGCATGATTATGCGGAATTAAACAACATCCGCATACCAAGATGGGTATATTTCACGCAAACCGATAATGTGGAAATACATGGTTTTAGCGATGCTTCGGAAAAGGCATACGCGGCGACAGTTTTTCTAAGGGTTCAGACTGAGGATAAAGTTTTCGTCAACCTACTTATGGCAAAAACAAGGGTAGCGCCGGTCAAAACAATATCTTTGCCCCGATTGGAGCTGTGTGGTGCAGTGTTACTGGCCGAAACAATTGAAACTGTCGTTGAAAACCTTAGCCTTGCTCATTTGAAGGTGAATTTGTGGACGGATTCAACGATAGTTTTAGCTTGGATTCGAAAACCTCCGTGTTCGTGGTCAACATTTGTTGCCCACAGGATAACAAAGCTAGTAGATAAGGTAGGAAACAAAAATTGGCGCCACGTGGATTCGCCTCAAACCCAGCGGATCTAGCCAGCAGAGGACTCTCGGCGAGTGATCTAGTCAACAACTCCTGGTGGTGGCAGGGTCCTTCTTGGTTACAAGAAGACTATTCGAGATGGCCAGCACAAGAATCGGACTATGACACAACCATTGAAGGAAAAAGGGTACATGTTCATGCAACAACAAAAGTAAACGACTCTCACGACATTCTCGATCGGTTTTCTGATTTGTCATGGGTTTTAAGAGTTATATCTTATATTATGAGATTCTATCAAAGAATCAATCCCAAAAACAAAATCTTCCTTTAAAGCGGAGTCTCGTTCAATTTCGTACAACGAAATTAAAACAACGACCCAACGCTTAATAACAATTTGTCAAAAACAATATTACAGCGAAGAATATATAAGGTTAAAATCTGGAAAATCCATCGACGGAAAAAGTGAAATCCTGCCTCTTAACCCGTTCATCGACAAAGNCTATCAAAGAATCAATCCCAAAACCAAATCTTCCTTTAAAGCGGAGTCCCGTTCAATTTCGTCCAACGAAATTAAAACAACGACCCAACGCTTAATAACAATTTGTCAAAAACAATATTACAGCGAAGAATATATAAGGTTAAAATCTGGAAAATCCATCGACGGAAAAAGTGAAATCCTGCCTCTTAACCCGTTCATCGACAAAG
>NW_016157265.1:8202-9347 GCF_001687245.7 Rhagoletis zephyria | reverse complement strand
CCAACGAAATTAAAACAACGACCCAACGCTTAATAACAATTTGTCAAAAACAATATTACAGCGAAGAATATATAAGTTAAAATCTGGAAAATACATCGACGGAAAAAGTTAAATCCTGCCTCTTAACCCGTTCATCGACAAAGATGAGATTCTGAGGGCTGGTGGTCGTCTGAGCGCATCTTGCGATCTGTCCTACAATGAACGTCATCCTATCATTCTTCCGTATGGTTGTAGGTNTCTTTGTCCAGTTTATCCATTAAATTTCCGTGCACGGAGAAAACCAGCTGATGCTGCGACTCATCCGATCGCATTATTGGATTCCCAGGGTGAAAAACTTGATGCGGTCCGTCATACATAACTGCAAGGTCTGCACGATCCACAAGAAACAGTCGCAAACTCAACTTATGGGAATCCTTCCCAAAGAACGCAAAACCTTTTCCCGTGCATACACAAACACGGGGGTGGATTTCGCCGGCCCGTTCTACATCAAGTCTTACCGGGGCAGAGGATGTCGCATGTCAAAAGGCTACGTGTGTCTTTTCGTCTGCTTCTCGACGAAAGCCATTCACCTTGAAGCTACCAGCGACCTTAACACCGCGTCCTTTCTAGCCGCTTTCGCAAGATTTGTTGCTAGACGAGGATGTCCAAAAAATGTTTACTCGGACAATGGTTGATTACACGGGGGCGATTGGGACTTACGCTCCGGTGCAAGTATGATAAAAAGAAATAAAGAGAACCAAGATATTTGGATGTTAATGGTGAATTCAATAGAGTCGATTTATTTCAGTATAGATATATATATATATAAATGTCGAATAATACAATATTTGAATACCTTTGGACGGGAGTGGCTTGGTAGCTGGTCTGCTCGGGTTGATCTTCTGAACCGAAGTGAAAGAAAAACTTTACGGGACCTTTAATCGGACCGCCGGACAATAACTGAGTTAAGGGGAAACTTGACGAGAGTTCATTATCCGGCGGGATATTAAAATTAACCGTGCATACTACCCCATGTTCGCATGCATGTATCTGTGTATGCACATTAACATATAATATATATTATATGTTTACACAGACACTTATGCACGTACATATGCTGGCATTAGGGGGGTGCGTAAATAGTAATATTTAGGCTGAAGGCCTAA
>NW_016157265.1:140-1270 GCF_001687245.7 Rhagoletis zephyria | reverse complement strand
TTATAAAAAAAATATTCATAAATACGTTTCTGCATTCACCTGCAACCAAGCAACACATAGCCAGACACTTGCAACAAATATAACATTATCATAACAGAAATTTACATTTTTCTCTGTTAACTCTTCTTGAAATGTTAATCGCGCTGTGGTGATATTCCATGGATTTATTTTTCAGCCAAACAATTTTACGTTCCAAAAATTTGCACCTTCTCTATCTATCTAAGTTCTCTGGTAAAAGCCTGTTCGATGCAAAAGCAAAGTGTAACAAATGTAATGAAATAGAATCTTATACCAATGGTCGCCTTACTCAGATCTCTTTTGTACCCAAACACGAAACCTTGCGCTCAAATTCATTGAAGATAAAGAAGGCTTTAACCGCTTTATAAATTGCAACTTTTTTGTAAAAACGCCACTTTGTAGAGCTCTGTAAGTCTATTTATTTTTTAAGAGTAAGACCATTAGTCTATACTTAATAACGCACAAGTACGCGGGGACTGAAAGTCTGATTTGGCCCAGTTTTGTACCTCGCCAATTCGAAACAAATTAAATAAATAAGCAAATAGTATATATATATGTACATAAGGATATCACACGTATATATATAAAGTGTGCTTTCACGAGACATACAGGCATACATATATTCGCCACTTGCCACCCAACCCAAAAATAATAGTACGTAATTTTTTACACCTACGGTCATAACGATGAGTCACATTTACAGAATGACTTGTTTCTCGGCCAATCGCGCTCAGGCGGAAGAACGCCCCGATAAATTTACGGTTTTGCGCCGGTTATGCGGCGGAGCTCATGGCATCCGACTATGCCCCCTTTACCGCGGCAAAGCGGTCGAAGCAAGGTTGCGTGCTGTCCTGCTGCATAAATATTGCCCAAACTGCCTCTCGCCGTTCCACCGCCTCGACATGTGCAGCAGCAAGGATCGATGCCACTCGAAACTCGTTCTTTCCGCTCGCAAACGCGTCCACAATACAACTGGCGACAACACGACGGCGCGGAAACAAGTCCTCTTCGCCCGTCATCACGATCGCAGCGTAAGCAGCAACGACGCGACGGCGCGGAAACTCGTCCTTTCCGCTCGTCTAAGCGATCGTCTAGACTACAAAAATCAACAC
>NW_016157265.1:0-121 GCF_001687245.7 Rhagoletis zephyria | reverse complement strand
CAAACGCGTCCACAATACAACTGGCGACAACACGACGGCGCGGAAACAAGTCCTCTTCGCCCGTCATCACGATCGCAGCGTAAGCAGCAACGACGCGACGGCGCGGAAACTCGTCCTTTCC